>NW_004525015.1:69714-75609 GCF_000260255.1 Octodon degus
CCTAGAAGATTAATCTTTGTCTCCTGATCCTTATATTGTATTTTTCATATAATATTTAATTTTAGTAGATTGATAAATATCAATGTTTACTTTGCTATTGATTTTTAAAATTATCTATACACAGGTAGCTTAAGAACTGGAACACAAATTTTTTATGGAGGGACCATTACTACTTAAAGAACATTTTAACATAACTAAATGTGAAATATCTGTTAAGAAAGCAAACCAGAAAGGCCACCAAAATGTGTAGATAATATCTTTGTTGTTGACCTTTATACTCTGAAAAGTTATAAGGAAATGTTTTTTTATTAATCTATGCCAGGACTACCCACATACCTCAGCGGATTAAAGCTCCTGCTAGGCAGACGCAGGGCCTGAGGATTTGATCCCTGGGACTGCCGTGCTGGCCCTGACCCCGGTGTGTGCTGAGATGGCAATTGAGACTGGGCATGGTGTTGCATGCCTGTAATTCCAGCACTTGGGAGGCTGTAAACAGGAGGATCACTATGAGTCTGATCTATGCAGTGAGACACTGTAGATCCTGTCCTAAAATATAAAAAGTTAAAAAAGAAGAAATATTAATCTGTGCCAAATATTACTGAACATTTTTAACAAAAACTTTATTTAGAGAGAATTTTGCAATTAAAAAGCCTAAATGAAAGGGTAGTTTTGTGATTCATGAGCCTTTATATGCTATTAGAGTATATAATTCTTGATGTTAGGAACATTCTTCTGTGTATGATTGTGTTTACTTCAGTGTCCTGTGTATGACAAGTTCTCAAAATAACTATTTGAAAAAATTTAGTTCAATTTAATTTTTTGCCTTTGAAAGTTCAAATTTATCTCAAAGATATCCAAAAAATAAAAAAAAAATCAAAATATAAACAGTATGTTTCTCTTAGAAGTCTTGTAGTTTCATAGGGGTAGGCAAACACTTCATGAACAAAAATCAAACTGCATGGGTAATACTTGAAAGAATTAACAACTGGGACTTCCTCTTACTGAGAAGTTTTTGCACATCAAAAGAAATTACCAACAGAGTGAAAAGACAACCCACATATTAGGAAAAAAACTTAACTAATAAGCACTCAGAAAAAGGTCTTCTTTCTAGAATTTATAAAGAACTAAAAAACATTAGGACCCCAAAATTTAAAGACCCAATCCAGAAATGGGCATCGAGATGAACACACTTCTCAGAGGATAAAATTAAAGAAGCAAATAAATACATGAAAAATGCTCCACATCCCTAGCCATCCATGAAATGCAAATTAAAACAACACTGAGATACCATCTCACCCCAGAAAGAATGGCTGTCATAAAAAAGTCAACAAATAACAAATGTTGGAGAGGCTGTGGGGAAAAGGGAACCCTTCTCTGCTGCTGGTGGGAGTGTAGACTGGTGCAGCCATTATAGAAATGAGTGTGGAGACTCCTTAAAAAACTGGAACTGGAAATCCCATTCAATCCAGCTATCTTTGTTCTGGGAATTTTCCCAAAAGAACTAAAAATATCATGGCATAGTGATACATGTGCACCTACGTTTGTAGCAGCATAATTTGTGATAGCCAAATCTTAGAAGCAATAAAAATGCCTGTTGCCTGAGAAATGGATGAAACATGTGGTGTTTTTATGCAATGGAGCATTATTAGGCTATAAAGAATAATGAAATTGGATCCTTCATCTATAAGTGGATGCCACTTGATGATATACTCATAAGTGAAATAAACCAGACCCACATGTGTAAATATCATATAGTCTCCCTAGTGTAAGAACTCAAAAGAAGAAATAAAAACTAACAGGTATAACACAGTTAAATGGAAAGAAAGAATTTAAGGATTAGATAATGAAAGGAGAGTAAAGAGAAAAGTTAGGAAACATGGCAGGGACAGAACCACACATTTCTATCAAGATGGTTAAGGCAATGGTCCTAAGAATTTCCATCAGGTTTTTGAAACTAGCAGTTAATTGTTAGGATTCTCACCCTGACTAACTATATATGCTGATATCTGTGAGCTAAGCAACTACACTGAGGATAGCAATGTGTAATATTAAAACCATCTTTTGAATACTTATTATTCTTGTCTTCTAAATGTATACTGCTTCTAACATCATATCAATTATTGCTATACTCTCTGTAAAGTAAATGTTTGTAAAAAAAAAGGTAATAAAAGAAAACAAGAGACAAGAAAATAGTGTCATAAGATTGTCCTGCTACATTGTTGTATATGGTTAGATTTCTAAATTTCCGTGTAAAAATGTGTATTTTTTTCACATTCTATAAGGATTTAAAGTTTAGAATATCAATGATTGTTGGAAAATACCTGTTTCATGTTATGCCTCAGGTGTTTGACATTCAGAGAGATGGTGATGTGGAGCTCAACTGCCTCTGTTATAGGGTGTGAATATCATTAAGCTTCTCTTCTGGATACTTAACAACTGAAGTATGTAGAGCAAAAATTAGGGAAAAATAAAGCCAATATTTTTTCCCTAGCCCTCAAGGTCAGTGAGGACTCAGGACATAGGAGAACCTGTACTGTAACATATGCAACTCAGTGATGTCCCGAATTTTTGGCTCAAGGGGAATATGGGGCCACAGAGGAAAGTGATTGATGATGTAGAGTGTGCCTAAGGAGAGTCACCTAGAAAGAAAACATTCTCTCAGGCTTTCCCAGAGAGCAAATTGGAAAAGCAATGGCCTTGACTCATCCAGATGACTGACATTGTCAAAAGACCTCCAAACAGCTGTACATGGTTTCAGGGTAAATCCTGAAGGGATTTGACTGACCTTGTCAGATATAAAAGTTACATTTTTAGTTATATAAGTCTTGGTTTAACTTGGTCTTAACCATCCATCAGAAAAGTATAACCATGAAGTATAAAAGGTAAAGCCATATTAATATGCTGTACTGTAAAATGCTCAAGTCAACAGCTTGTGACATTGCTAGTTCTGCTGATAACCCACTACTATTATGGACTATTGGACTATGTGGGATTATTTTGCTGAACTCAGACACATACAATATTTGAATGGCAATGGAATACCCATGTCTGACAAAACAAAACAAAAAAGGAGGATATAAATGAAGGACCATTTCATAGTGAGAAAAAATATATCTTTATATACATAATAGGATAGATATACAGTTACTTTCTCTTAGTTCAATGAGAAGAAAGATTTGTACTAATAGTGTTTAGACAAGATATCATGTCTGCATCTTGTCCTCTGAATAACTGCTATGAAGACAACAATATGCAATGCATTAACTATTGTAATTGTCCTACTAACCTTTTTGAAACTGTTTCATTGCTATTTCTTTCTCATTAAAAATTAATAAAAACAATTTAATTGCTATCTTAATACATTGTAAAAATCAATAAAAAGAAGTCTTGTAGTTAGTTCATCAGATAGAGAACAAAGAACAAGGAACAAAGAGGAGACTCTTATTTATTACCTTATAAACTCTGGATATATATTATGTATTTATTAAAATATGTATAACTTTTCATTAGGAGGAGATACATTGAAATCAAAAAAGAAAAGAGAAAAAGAAAAAAAAACAGAAAACAGATCAAATCATACACAAAATTAAATTTGAACTCATTAATCACACAGATAAATTTAACCTGAGACTTCCAAATTCCTAAACTTTATCTCTTCGTATATCCCACATCCTACAACCCTCTTTAAAACACACTTATTATCCAGTGACAAACAACTATATTTTCTGAAAATGCCATATGTTTCCCCTCCCATTAGCTTTATTTTTTGCATTTTATTGAATCTATAAAGTCTTTTCCTAGCTCTTATTTCCAATGGGTTCCTTCAATAAATACTGAACTCAAAATGTACTTCTTCAATCTAAAGTAGAATTCATTCTCTCATGCTTGTCTCCTCTGGAGAGTACAGTATTGTTATACAACAGCTTCTCCAGTTAAACAGTGGTCAGAGAAAAAACCATTGTGTTTTTCTTACTCTCCCATTTCCTTGATGCATACATAGAAAGTCTGTAATACATTCTTATTTTTTTGAGACATGATATTGTTATATGTTTCAAGGTGGTCTTAAACTCACTATGTAGCCCAGGATGGCCTCAAACTCACAGTGATCCTCCTGTCTCAGCCTCCTGAGTGCTGGGATTACAGGCATGAATCACCATGACCAGCTCCGTAAATTCTTTCTATATGAATGAATTAAAAATGACTTAAATCTGCATCATTTTCTATAGCAATTGAACTCATGTCTAGTGAGTCAATATTATTAATGCTGTTAGTGAAGAGAAGAAGTCATTTATCTTGAGAAGTACCATAGTAAAACTCCAGCTTTGAAGTGAGACAGAGTAAGGCATTTTTTAAACACCAATCATTTCTTAGCCGAATGATCTCTAACACATGCTTCCTGTTCAGTGGGTTTTAATTCTTTGAATTGTATAATGAGGTTGATAATATTTGAATTGTAGATAGTTTAAAAACATCTATCTACTAGTAACCCAGTATGCCATCTGGAAAGGTTAAATGCAAGTTACTGTTGATTTTATCAGCTGGCATACTTCAGTTTCAATTCATTATATTTGTTGCTACCACAGAAATTAGCATTTTCTTATCTATGCTAGATGCCTAATATTTGCTATTTTTTCTTCTTGACCATATTTTAATCTCATTTTATAATTTAAAATTATAAAATGCTGACCAGTGTTAATGCTGGCCATAAACTCCATGTTTAACTCTTAATTTAGAACAGTGACCCATGGTGAAAAGATTGTACTGGATATGGGCTCAAGAGATCAGGGTAAAGTTAAATTATTATTATTTTTTTTGCAGAACAGGGGATTGAACTCAGACCCTTGCACTTACCAGGTAAGTGCTTATTCTACTGAGCCATCTCCCCAGCCCCTAAAGTTAAGTTATGTTAAGTGATTTTCTTTCCTTTAGGCCTTCTTAGCTCCCTTATCTACAAAATTAGGTGAACAGATTTCTAAAATATTTTCCAATTTGTAGGTTCTATGACCCTAAAGTTAGGTGATTGATTCTTTTGGGAAAAAAATAATTGCACTGTAGTTACATAGTCCACTATAACTAGAAAGAAAAATACAAGGTCCATGTAGGCCTACTAACAATCCCAGTTTGCCCAGAACTATCATGTTTTTAGCACAGAAAGCTCTATGTTCCTCTCAGTCCTGGGGAAAACAAGCATAATTTGTCTTCCTAACTCCATTGCAGTTTGAACAATAAAATCTTTATTTGTGTCTGCTTAACGTTTTTTTATTGAATTCCATATTGACAAGTCGTCTCTGTTCTTGAGAGTTAAGTCAAATAACAGAAAAAATAAAACAAAACAGAGGAGCCCATAGTATACAAGTAAGCTTCTTACTCTGACTAATGATAATTAAATGCCATAGAGTAGGATACTACTGAGGACATTTTGTTTACCAGGTATTGTGTTAAGCTATGCTGTAAAGGATAGATAGAGTTGCAGATAATTCTGTGCCTGCACTTGAAATTATGTGTGGGAGTAAGTGGAGGACAATATGTATGACATTTAGTTATATTTTAACTTCAAAAATTTAGTTAATAGGGGGCCCGGGGAGATGGCTCAGTAGAATAAGTGCTTCCCTGGCAAGCGCAAAGGTCTGAGTTCAATCCCCTGTTCCACAAAAAAAAATTATTTAATATTTGCCTCTGGAGTTGCATTAAGCAAGCTATCAAGGCACTATTCAAGGCCATTGCAAAGGTTACCACTGAATACTGCACCACAAACATGTATCCCATTAAGGTAAAATGCAGTCCACTTATGAAAATTTTCTTTTAAATATATAGCCAGCCCTTAAAAATTAATCCTATTTCTTTATTTTTCAAAGTTTTATTGATAAACAGATAGCAATGAGACAGTTTCAAATC
>NW_004525015.1:98034-102428 GCF_000260255.1 Octodon degus
TGACCTTCTCAGACCAAAAAGCTACAACTCTTGTTGCATAGGTCCTGCTTTACCTTGGTCTTAACCGTCCAGTAGAAAAGTATGAAGACGAAATATAGGAAAGAAAGCCATGCTGTTATGTTGAGCTGTTCGGGACTCAGGTCAATAATTTCTGACATTGCCAGTTAAACAGAAGACCCAATGCTATATTGGGCTACTGGACTCTTTTAGAATATTGTGCTGAGTTTACACACCTATAATATTCAATAATGGAACTTAGAGTAAATGGGGTATACCGATGAATGTCCATTTTGTATCTGTGTATTCAAAGTGGTTAGGATAGATATATAATTACATTCTCTTAATGAATGGAGGGATTTGTTCTAATGGTGTTTGTAAATAGGATCACAAGTCCACTTCTTGTACAGCAATTAACCACTGAGGAGAATATATGCAGTGTATTATTTGTTGAAACTGTACTTCTGATTAGATTTGAAACTGTCTCATTGCTATCTGTTTATCAATAAAACTTTGAAAAAAACCCCCATAAATACAAGGAAACTAAACAACACCCTCCTCAGCAACCAAAAGGTTATGATGAAATTAAACAATATCTACAATCCAATGAATATTCAAGCACAGTTCATCTGAATTCATGGGATGTAATGAAAGCAGTTCTTAGAGGCAAATTTAGAGCTGTGGACTCACATATTAGGAAAAAGGAATGGGAACAAATAAATACAATAAAGCTGCACTTCAAATGTCTGGAAAAAGAAGAGCAAAACGAACCCAAAGCCCAAAGATAGGAGGAAATTATAAAGATTAAAACAGAAATTAATGCAGTCGAGATGAAGAAAACAATTCAAAGAATTAACAAATCGAAAAAGCTGGTTCTCTGAAAGATTAAATAAAATTGATAAGCCACTAGCTAACCCCAACAAAAAGATGAAAGAAAAAAATCAAATTCAAGCAATAAGGAATGAAAAGGGTGAAATTACCACAGATCCAGTGGAAATTCAGAAGATCATCCATAGCTACTTTGAGAATCTTTACTCTCACAGAATAGAAGATACAGAAGAAACGGACAGATTCCTAGAAATGTACAAATTACGAAAACTGAATCAAGAAGACAGAACAACTCTCAATAACCCAATAACAGCCAATGAAATACAAAATGTAATAAAAACATATTGACAATGAAAAGTCCAGGACCTGACCGATTCACAACTGATTTCTGCAAGAAATTTATAGAAGATATAATCCCAATAATCCTCAAACTCGTCAATGAAATTAAAAAGGAAGCAATCCTCCCAAAATCATTCCTGGAGGCGAGTATTATACTGATACCAAAACCGAGAAAAACGAAACTACAAAAGAGAACCACAGGCCAATGTCCTCATGAACATAGATGCACAAATCCCAATGAAATCCTAGCAAATAAAATACAGCAAATCATTAAGAAGATGAACAGGTACAATTCATCCCCGTGATACACATGCAAATTTATAAATGTAATACACTATCAATAGAGCCAAATCGAAAAACCATATTATCATCTCAATTGATGCAGAAAAGGCTTTGGACAAAGTCCAACATTCATTCCTGTTCAAAGTGGGTCAGAAAATTGGAATAGATGGCCTCTACCTCAATCTGTTAAAAGCCATCTATGACAATCGAACTGCTATCATAATTTGAAATGGGTAAAAACTGAAATAATTTAATCTCAGATCAGGTATAAGACAAGGATATCCTCTAACAATACTCCTATTCAAAATTCCTTTCTCTTTTTAGAGAAGGGTCTACAGCGTTTACAGGTTCTTATTACGCGATCAGAATAATAGTGATTCTCCTACTTACAGCATCCTAAGAGCTGGGGTTACAGGCATACACCATGAAGCCTAGTATCAATTGCTGTCTCAGCATGCCCCGTGTGTGGGGCCAGCATGGCATGCCTGAGGATTGAACCCCCGGCCATGGCACCTGCTTTCAGGTGCTTTAATCCACTGAGCTGTTTGGCTGGACCAGCCATTCTGATTCAATATAGTTCTGGAATAATTAGGTAGAGCTATTAGACAAAAGAGAGAAATAAAAGGAATAAGAATATGTAAAGTAAACAATCATTACTTGCAGACGACATGATACTTTGCTTGGAAGACCCAAAGAGGTCCCCCAAGAAGCTACTAGAATTAACAGACAAATTCAGTAGTATAGCAGGATAAAAATTCATTACCTAAAAGTCAATAGCATTCCTCTACACAGATCACAAACACACTGAGAGAGAAATTAGAGAAACAATACCTTTGGCAGTAGGACGGCAGAAAATGAAATACTTAGAAATTAATCTAACTTAAGAAGCAAAAGATCTATTTATTGAGAATTATACTGCTCTGAAAAAAGAGATTGTAGAGGATTTCAGAAAATGGAAAGATATTCCCTGCACCTGGGTAGGAAGAGCAAACATTGTGAAGATGGCCATACTCCCAAAATTATTACGCAGATTTAATGCAGTCTCAATCAAACTATCACCAACATACCTCACAGACATACAGAAATAATTCCTACAATTTATTTGGAAGCAGAGAAAACCTAGAATAGCAAAAGCAAATTGGGGCAACAAAGACAAGGCAAGAGACATTACAATTCCTGTATTGAAATTATATGACAAAGCTACTGTGATAAAATCAGCATGATATTGGCAAAAAAATAGAACTGAGGATCAGTGGAATAGATGAGACGATGCAGTGCATCTACGAGCACACTGACTCACTTTATCTTTGACAAAATGCCCAAATATTCTTACTGGAAGAAAGCCTCTTTAACAAATGGTGCTGAAAAAACTGGTTCTCTACATGTAAAAACTAAAACTTGAACCAGATCTATCACTATGCACTAAAATAAGATCAAAATGTATTAAAGATCTAAACATTAAAACAGAAACATTATATATGTAGAAGATGGGCAAGGCAATGATCCTGAGAATCTCCACAAGATTTTTGAATCTAGCAGTTAATTGGAAAGATTCTCACCTTGACTAACTATATGTACTGATACCTGTGAACTAAGCAACTGCACTGAAGATGGTAATCTGTAATAGTAATTTCATGCTTGGAGTGCCTGTCATTCTGGTCTTCTGTATATGGGCTGCTTGTCATGACATGCCAGTTGCTGCTGTGCTGTCTCTTGGGTAGAAGACTGTTCAAAAAGAAAGGGGTGGTGAATGAAGGCAAGAGACAGGAGAAGGAATGTTGTGGGACTGTCCTGCTTCAAGGTTGTATATGGTTAGATTTTTGGACTTATGTGTAAATGTAAGAATTACATAATCCTTTATGCCTATTTTTTAACATATACTCTAATTTTTAAATGTTTTCTTATCATATTCTATAGGGACTTAAAGTTCAACATATCAATACTTGATGAAAAATACCTGTTCCTTATTATGCCTAAGATGTTTGATATTCAGACAGATAGTGAGGTTAAGCTTAAAGCCTAAGTTGTTTGATAATAACAGTAAGCTTGTCTTCTGGATGGTTAACAACCTAAGTTTGCAGACCAAAATTAAAGAAAAAGGAGGGCAGCAAGGAAAGACAACATTTTGGCCCTAGCCTTCCAAGGTCAATTAAGACTGAGTACATATGAGCACTTGTACTATAATGTCGTGTAACTAGGTAGTGTCCCAAATTTTCTGATCAAGAAGATTATGGGGCCAAAGAGGAAAGTGATCAATGATGTAGAATGTGCCCTAGTAGAGTCACATTGGGAGAAAACATTCTCTCAGACTTTCACAAAGAGCACATTGGCCAAGCAATGGCCGTGACTCATCCACATGGCTGACACTGACAAAGGTTTTACAATCTGAGGTACAGGATCTCAGGATAAATCCTGAAGGGATTTCACTGGCCTTATCAGACCCAAAAGCTACAACTCTTGTTGCATAGGTTCTGCTTTACCTTGGTCTTAGCCATCTAGCAGAAAAGTATAAAAACAAAATATAAGAAATAAAGCCATGGTGTTATGTTGAGCTGTAGGGGACTCAGGTCAACAATTTCTGACATTGCCAGTGAAGTGGAAAAACCAATACTATTATGGACTACTGCACTCTTTTAGAATATTTTGCTATAATATAATATTCAAATAAGAGAACTTCACAGAAAAAGGAGATACAGATTAATGTCCATTTTGTATCTGTGTATTCAAAGTGGTTAGGATAGATAAATAATTACTTTCTCTTAATGAATAGAGGGATTTGTTCTAATAGTGTTTGTAAATAGGATATCAAGTCCGCATCTTGTACAGCAATTAACTACTAGGAGGAATATATGCAATGTGTTGATTTTTGAAACTGTCCTACCAATTTGGTTTGAAACTGTCTCGTTGCTATTTGTGTCTCAATAAAATTATGGAAAAAAAGAAATAAA
>NW_004525015.1:102528-105691 GCF_000260255.1 Octodon degus
ATAAATAAATAAATGAAGGACCATTCTGTATATATAAAAATATTTATGATAAATATACAACTACTTTCTCTTAATTCAATGAAAGGAAAGATTTGTACTAATAGTGTTTGGAAATGATATCATGTCTGCATCTTGTACTATGAATAAATACTACAAAGACAATAATATGCAATGTATTAATTATTGTCACTGTCCTACTAAGCAGTTTTGAAATCTCTCATTGCTATTTGTTTCTGAATAAAATTAATTAAAAAAACAGAAACATTAATCTCTTGGAAGAGAAAGTCAGTCGAAATCTGAAGACAGACATAGGAAAACAGTTCATGAACAAAAATTAAACTGCATGAGAAATACTTGGAAGAATTAAGAACTGTGACCTCCTCTTATCAATTAATTATTAAGTCAAAATTAAATTAAAATTTTCAAAACAATATTCAAAATTAAATTTGAACTCTTAGTCCAACTAAGAGGCCAGGATGTAGTGTATCATATGTATCAATCTGTGATTAATTCAGAGTACTCAGTATTTGATTAGGTTAATATATACAAAAACATCAACTAAGAAAATGTTTTCATGATAGTAAAGAATTACTAAGAATAAAACATAACAAAAATACTAGAATGGCAAATATACAACGGGCACTTCTAGCAGTTTGGGGAGTGGATATTTCACAAAGTTCTGATATGTGATGGACATGGACAGTGTCCATGAAGCTTACTGGTGGCCAACTGTCACTTGTGGGACTGAGCTGCTGCTATTTCCTTGATATCCACCCTGTAGACTCAGACAGAATCATGACCCATAGGATGCAAGAGAAGTCCATTTGTAGAGTATGCTGATGGAAATATTTTGCTGCTGTATACAAGAGAATAATTGAAAACCTGCTCTTGTATACCTCTTTTTCTTCTGTGTTTAATTGTTTGCCCTATTTGGTGGGTTCTTTCCATTCTCATTCATGGAGCTGTAGTCATTTTGATCCCTCTCTAGAATATCTTTAATAGTCTGTGTAGGGCTGGCTGTTTTGTCAAGGCTTGATGTACTTTCCTCCATTCTCTTCTTGATTGGTGGTTTGTAAGAGAAATCTGCAGTAATTCTGATGGATTTTCCTTGAAATGTGATCTGCTTCTTTTTTCTAGTGACTTTTAGTATACTGTTCTTATGCTGAATTTCTGGGATCTTGATTATTATATGTCTGGATGTGGTTTTAATTGGATTGATGTTATTTGGAGTTCTATATGCTTCAGTTACCTTAATGTCAGAATGTTTCCCCATATTGGGAAAGTTTCTTCTATTACTTCTGCCCCTACTCTTTTTATATCATTTGTACTGACTCCTTTCATGTTGATGCCTACTAATCTTATGTTGTTCATTTTGCATCCTCTTGCAGATGTTGATTGATTTTTTCCTGTATCCTAGTTGTTTTTAAGGGATCTTTTCTTACCTTTTTACTAGCTGCAATGGTGTCTTTAAGGTCTGAAAGTCTACTTTCACTTTCATTCAAATGCTTTTGCCAACTTGTGAGTGAGGTTTTAATTTCCTGTACATCACTTTGAATCTGCTTCATGCATTCCATTTCTTTCCTATATTACTTATTCAAGGACTCCATCATTTTTCTCTTCTCTATTTTTTATCAGTGTTTTCTTTAGAAGCACTTAGTACTTCTTTCATTATAGTTATGAGGGTTTTTTTTTTTTTGCTCAGAAATTATTTCTGATCTTGTTTCCTCTATACCTTTCTGCAATTGTTTCTTTACTGCAGATGTTATTATTTCAGAGATTTTGGGTGTGTGATTTCCAATTTCTTCTATGCTATTGTCTCCTGCGTTTGTTCTGGGTAGGCGCAGGGCCAGAGAATGAAGTTTTCTCCTTCCATTTGTCATTTTTGCATAGCACTGTCTTCTGACATTTGGTGTGGAAGTTTGGTAGAACATGAGGTCCGGATCTACCAAGTTCAAACTCGTCCGGGTGGGTGTGGCTTGGGTCTGGCTGCTATGCTCCACTTCTTCCTGCTTCAGCTCTTGAAAGCCACTGTGCCACTCTTGCAAGTTGTTCTGCTCCTGGATCACCTGGCTGGGTCTTCCCCCTAGCCTCTCTGCAGGGAGTTTTGCCACATTAGACTCACTAAAACCCTGTAAGTGGGTGAAAAGTAGCAATCACATTGCACATGGTGGCAGGATTTGTAATGGCAAGTGTGTTGTTGTCCAATGTAGTTCAGGCTCACCTTAAACTCAAACTAATACTTCCTTAGACTCCAGGCATGTGCCACCACACCCAGATGTACAGCTACATCTTGTGACTGGCTTTAAATCAGAATCTGACATTTAGTCTGTACATGTCCTACTTATTATTTTATTTTCCTTTTCCATCTCTGTCTATTGTCACACTGTGAACTTGTCTCAGTCTCAGTTTTTAAAAATTACATTTATTGGTACATTTTAGGTATACATAATGATCATATTTATCATAAGGAATTTGTACCTGTACATGACACAACTTGGTTCTTTTTTTCCCATTCCCCTACACTTTCTTCGGTTCCCCTTCCCATCTTTATTTGCAATAGCTTTATTTTCATTTTTCCTTTTTTATCATCATGTTTTTCGTTTTCCATAAATCACAGTTTAAAAGAGATCATAAGATAATCCTACCCAAATTAGTAAGACAAAAAATGCTACTGGAGAACTTTAAAACCAGAAACACTCAAGACTATGAACAAAAAGTAAGCTGTTAAAAATTATGAACAGTTTTACTCAGATTATAGTTTCATTTCTTGACAGGTTATTAACATTCTTCAAGTATTCTTCATGTAATATGTAGTGGTTGGCTACCCAATAAAGCCATGAAACCTTCCAAATTGCTTTACCAAGTACCCTACATCAAAAGACAAGCCCTTAATTTTTTTCAAAAGAAAACAAAAATGAACATAAAGAACAAATACAATTATTGAAAATCACCATTTCATCCAATATGCGTGCACTGAGAATCTCACTGTTAGTTGCTATTCACATTGCTAAACCTAAGAAACCTTTTAGTATCAGTGAAGAGTTAATTCTGCCTCCTGCTAAGTGCATTTGTCATACAAATTTAGGAGAAGCCTCAGTTCATTTTATTACTATTTTTTATTTTAATTTTTTAATAGATTGCAAATTGAAAATAAATTATTTAC
>NW_004525015.1:106237-118119 GCF_000260255.1 Octodon degus
TCTTGGATGAACAAGAAAGTGCTCTCAATATGATAGTTATACAGGACTATATAAAAAATATATTAGATAAACCCTTACTTAAAGGTCATTGCAGATTTCTATGAAACAGTACCAATCTTATGTTGGGTTATATATGTATTTTTGAAGCCTTAGTTCAAAAGGTGCTTGTGTTTCTTCTTTGGCTAGCATCATAACTAGGTGAATTGAGGAAATAGAGGATATTAAGACACAATTTTTAGAATTAATGAATCATCCTTCTATGTAATCCAGATCAAAGAGATTACAAATGTTAATAAGCTGACAATGCTTTGTTTATGCAATATATTTTTCAGAAGAATGTACATGAGGGTATGTTACATACACTTCTTGTCCACCAACATTACAACTATTGAACAATTCAATTGCACAATGTCTCTTACGTAAGAAACCCACAGTATAAAAACTAAAATAAAAGAAAGATAATAATATGTGGTATAATAAATCTTTTTCAAATGAGATTAAAAGATGAAGGGAGAGGAATGGAAGGGATGGAATAAGGGTGAAGAAAGAATTGAGATGTGTTATGTACATGTGCAAACATCCCACAAGGAATGTAATCATTATATAATGAGGGCATATATTAATAAAAAATAAACTGAGAAAACACTATTTTGTATTGAGAGTAATGAAAAAAGTAAAATTTAAATCAAAATTAATTATGGCTTATATTGTCTCAAATTCCAACAGTAATATTTCTGGGGGAAAATACTGTTGATTTCAATCACTATAAAGTATAAAAATTATGGTACAAAAAATAAGCATATCACCAAGAGATAAAGTAATCAAAAGAATCAGACAGAGTTCCTCCCATAAAGCTTCATAATGTGATATTAGCAAGAATATTAGAGGTGGAATCTCCAAAAATTTTCTTCATCACAGAACCATTGAAATTAAAGACAAAATTAACATTTTTATAAGTATCAATAAGAACTAACATTTTTAACAATGCTAAAACAATGGGTTTTCAGCATGTAGAGAGCCAGTTTTTCCAGCACCATTTGTTAAAGAGGCTGTCTTTCTTCCAGTAAGCATGTTTGGCCCCTTTGTCAAAGATAAGGTGACTGAGTGTGCTTGTAGATGCATCTGCATCTTCTCATTGATCCTCAGTTCTATTTTTTGCCAATATCATGCTACTCTTTTTTTTTTTTTTTTTTTTTGCGGGGGAAGAAGTGGAGCACAGTTCTGCCAGATCCAAGCAACATCCAACTGGAGGGATCTGAACTTCGTAGGTCCGGACCTGGTGCAAAGGTAATAACTCTACCTAAGCTCTACACCAAAGGTCAGAAGACAGGGGCATACAAAATGACAAAGAGAAGGAACAAAATGCACTCTCAGGCCTCTAGTCAACCCAGTACAAATGCAGAAGACACTAGCATAGAGGAAACTGGAAATCACATACCTAATATCTCTGAAATAATAGCATTGGCTGTAAGGAAACAACTGCAGAAAGGTGTAGAAGAAATCAGATCAGAAATAATTTCTGAACTAAAAAATGTAGTAATAACTATAATCAAAGAAGTACTAAGTGCTTCTAAAGAATACACTAGTTTAAAAGCAAATTTTCTTTGCTAGAAAATTATAAAAAGCTATAGTTTGACCATCAGTAATTCTTAGTATGTACTCCCTCTCATTTTGGCATATTTATTGTCATTTCTAAACTTCTGGAAAGGTAAGACATCTTAAAGATAAAATAGTAAGTACCCTATTGAGGCAGAAATTACCATCATATTTCATCCACAGAAATAACACTATATTTGCTGTCATTTTACTTTATGTATTTTCAGACTGTAATATAAATGTATATAACCTTGGAACTATTTTCTTAATAAATTATATATTTTATCATTGTGTAGTGGCCCAATAATGATTTTTTTCCTCAGTGTCTGTTTTTATATTTATTTTTTCCATAATTATATTGAGAAACAAATAGCAATTGACAGTTTCAAACCAAATTGGTAAGACAGTTTCAATAATTAACACATTGCATACATTCTTCCTAGGGGTTAATTGCTGTACAAGATGAGGGCTTGATAACCTATTTACAAACACCATTAGGACAAATCCTTCTATTCATTAAAAGAATGTAACTATATATCTATCCTAACCACTTTGAATACACAGATACAAAATGGACATTCATCTGTATCCCTTTTTCTTGTTAAGTTCCATCATTTAAATATTATAGGTGTGTAAACTCAGCAAAATATTCTAAAAGAGTTCAGTAGTCCATAATAGTACTGGGTCTTCTGCTTCACTGGCAATGTTGGAATAGTTCAACAAATTTTATGAAATCATAAAAAGGGTAGAAGAGTAAGAGGGGCAACTTGATTTAGCAGAAAATATTTTCTATAGACCAGTCCCATAAATAGTTCCCTCATTAGCGCTCTGAATCTTTTATCCCTTAGAAGTCCTTTGTACCTTCACTATCTATTCTTAATTCTGTTCCTAAAGTAATGCTGGAGGATATCACATTATGAAGAGCTGGCCTGCTAAGGCTTACTTCACCAAGTTTCTAGAACTACTCCAACCCCTGGGACTGCACTTTTTCCTACACCCATTGCCTGCAGTGGCTATTCCAAATTTCTTTTCCTTTGAGGTCTTTCACTTCACCCTATGACTAGCAAGTAATTTCATTTCCAAACTTATGGAAACAGATTTTTTTCTCTTTCTTTTTTCCTCCTGTCGCCCAAACACTCGTGCCTCCTTTTAACTTCAGATTATCTAATTCCTTCACAAGTAGACACTCTCTCCAGCTGCACTCAGTACAGGTTCTCACTACACAGCCCAGACTCATAGTGATCCTCCTGTCTAAGCCTCCACGGTGCTGGGATTACAGGTGTGTGCCACCATGTCCCATCTGGGCGGTTGGCTCAGCACGCCAGGGGGCGGGGCTGGCAGGGCTTGTGGTGCCTGGGATCAAACCCAGTCCCTGCAGTTGCCTAAGCAGGTGCTTAGTCTGCTGAGCTATCTTTCCAGGCCTTACAGCTGCACTCTTCATCACATCTTCTCCACCTCTTTCTCAGACTCTACTCCGCCCATTCCTGCCCCATTTCAGAGTTTTCACACTTTTACATTTTAGAGAATCTGTTTTCAAATATGCATCAAAACTCTCATAACCTAAAACATACTGCTTAATCTCCTGTTCTGCATAATTACCACTTACCTTCTAAACAAAATTCTTAAACGAAAATACAGACTGGATGTTTCTTCACCATGTTTTCTCTTTAATGCTCTACAATATTTTTTAACTCTATGAAAATGCTGTCTCAAAAGTTACTGGCTCTTCATAATAGCCTTTTTAGGTCATATTCCTTTTATAATTTGTTTTCTTTGTGTTGTTGGGGTTCTGGGCATTAAATTCAGAGACTCATGCATGCTAATAAACACATCCTCTACCACTAAAAAAATTTAAAAATAAAGAATACACTGATAAAAAAATAGAGCAGAATATAAAAATGATGGAATCCCTGAATAAGCAATTTAGGAAAGAAATAGAGTGTGTGTGACAGATTCAAAGTGATATACAGGAAATTAAAACCTCAATCACAAGGTGGCAAAACCGTTTGAGTGAAAGTGAAAATAGACTTTCTGACCTTAAAGACACCATTGCAGCTAGTGGAAAAGATCTCTTAAAAACAATTAGGATGCAGGGAAAAATAGTGCAATACCTGCAAGATGATGCGAAGATGAACAATGTGAGACTAATAGGCATCAGTGAGAAGGAAGGAGTCAATACAAATGATATACAAAGCATACAGACAGAAGTAATAGCAGAAAACTTCCCAAATATGGGGAAACATTCTGACATTCAGTAACCAAAGCATGTAGAACTCCAAATAACATCAACCCAATGAAAACCACACTCAGACATATAATAATCAAGATCCCAGAAATTCAGCACAGGAACAGTATACTACAAGCTGCTAAAGAAAGAAACAGATCACATTTAAAGGAAAACCCATCAGTATAATGGCAGATTTCTCTTCACAATCCATCAAGTCAAGAGGAGCATGGAGCAAAGCACTTCAAGTCTTGCAAGAAATCAAATTCCAACCTAGACTGATATACCTTGCAAAACTCTCTTTCAAGTATAATGGAGAAGTGAAATACTTCCATGACAAAGAACAACTAAAGAATTTCATGATGAGAAAGCCAAGCCTACACAGACTACTAAATGATGTTCTAGAGAGGGAGCAAATTGATCATAACCCCATGAATGAGAATGGAAAGAACCCACCAAATAGGGCAAACAATTAAACACAAGAGAATAAGAGGTATACAATAGTAGTCTTTCAGTTATCATTTTGTGTTCAGCAGCAAACCTTTCCATCAGCACACTCTACAAATGAACTTCTCTTCCACCCTATGGGTCATGATTCCATCTGAGTCTGCAGGGTGGATTTCAAAGAAATAGCCGTAACTCAGTCCCACAAATGACGCCTGGCTACCAGTAACTGTCATGGTCATTATGCATGTCTACATCACACTAGAACTTTGTGTGATATCCTATCCTCAAACTGTTTTGAAACTTTTAAATTTTAGTTAATTAATATTTAATTTTCTGAATATTGCTTAATCTCAATTTTTGTTCTAAGATTTATACTGTATCTTTGACTTACAATTTGTTTAAAAGATATCCTATGATATCTTCTCCTAGTAGAAACTTTAAAAATTATATTTCCATTTTCTGTTTACTTTATATTACTTCTTCCCTGTCTTTTACACACAGACACATACACACACACACACACACACACACACACACACACATACACATTTATGAAAAAATATGTGTATAACCGAAGATAAGATCGGTACTGTTTCATAGAAATCTTCAATGACCTTTAAATAAGGGTTCATCTAATATACTTTATATAGCCCTGCCTAACTGTCGTATTGAGAGCTCTTTATTGTTCATCCAGGAGCATACTGCAACTTCTCTTGCCTTTTGAATTATGCTCTTTCTTATTTCCTATATGCTCCTTCTGCAATTATTTAAATATTTCAAGTTTGTATAACTAGAAAATCTTACTTCTAGTTTTCATAGGTGTGTTTGCTAAGTATAAAACTCAAAGAGGACAGATCTTTTCTTTCAGTCCTTTAATTAGTCTAGTTTCTTATACACTTGGTCCTTTTTTTCCTTTCTAATGTGGAATAAGATGCTATTGAATTTTGTTCTTCCATAGTTAATATTTTTTATGTATACACTTTAATAATTTTTTTCTCTACAATAATTTTTGGGCAATTTCATTTTTGTGTATCTTGGTATGATTTTATTTAAGTTTCTTGTGCAAAAAGTTTCATTTTCTTGGAAATGCGGTATTTTCTTGGAAATGCAATAACAGAAGTGTCCAACAAACAGCAAAGTCAGTAAAGGTCTGAACCTTATGGGGTGCTGGGAGGTACATCAGGTCTGGGCTCAAATCCTGCCTCAGCTCCATCACACACAAGTCATGACCTCTTTTGAGACTGCCATATCCATTCTTTTGGTCAGGTAAGTTTTAACCTAGTACAAGAGACTACAGCTAAAGAAGGAGAACTTTTTTTGGTTCAGAGGTATACTCCTAGAATCCAAATCAGTGTCTGGCACATTCTATGCATCAATAAATAATGAATATATGAAAGAGGCAGGCTCATATTTGGTAGTAAAGATGGAGGTTGAACTAAATTCAACTTTTAAATCTTTAAGTATTTATTGCCTACTCCCTTCTACTTTGAGAATTCTAATTATATGAATATAAGTTTCTTGGTTATGGCACAGTGAACTATTATGACTGATCTGCAAATTTTCTTCCTTTTTATTTTGGACAATTTTTATTGTTATATTCATTTATGTTTGTAAATAATTTATTTTCAATTTGCAATCTATTAAAAATTGAAATAAATAAACAAATAAATAAAATGTTCAACTAAAATAAAATGACCACAGATCCATGAATGAGAATGGAAAGAACCCAGCAATTAAACACAGAAGAAAAAGAGGTATATAACAGCAGTCTTTCAATTATTCTCTTGTATGCAGCAGCAAAATATTTCCATCAGCATACTCTGCAAATGGACTTCTCCAGCACCCTATGGGTCATGATTCTGTCTGGGTCTACAGGGTGGATATCAAGGAAATAGTAGTAGCTCAGTCCCACAAGTGACACCTGGCCACCAGTAAGTGTCATGGACACTGCCCATGTTCACCACATACTAGAACTTTGTGTGGTATCCTCTCCCCAAACTGCTAGAAATGGTAGTCATATATTTCCCATTCTGGTATTTTTGTTATGTTTTATTCTTAGTAATTCTTCACTATCATGAAAACTTTTTCTTAGTTGAAATTTTTGTCCATATCACCTAATGAAATACTGGGTGAGTACTCTGAATTTATCATAGATTCATACATATGATAAACTACATTCTGGCCTCTTGGTTGGGCTAAAAGTTTAATTTTGATTTTTGAATGTTATTTTGAAAATTTTAATTTAATTTTGAAGTAATTAACATTTAATTAATTTTCTCGTTATTGTTTAATTTTACTTTTTGTTTTATGATTTATACTGTTTCTTTGACTTACAATCTACTTTTAAGACATGGTATCATATTTTCTCCTAGTATTGGAAACTTTAAAATGTGTATTTCCATTCTCCATTGTCTTTATATTAGTTCTTCCTAGTTTTTTGCACACACACACACACACACACACACACACACCCAAACACATACACACACATATGTGAAAAAATATGTATATAATATGACATAAGATTGATACTCTTTGTGGAACTCTTCAATGACTTTTTAAATGGGTTTGTCTAATATTATATTTTACATAGCCCTGCATAACTACCATTTTGAGCACTCTCTATTCTTTATCCAGGACCATACAGCTGCTTCTCTTGCCTGTCGGATTATGGTCTTTGTGATTTTCTATATGCTACATCTGGAGTTAGTAGAATATTTGGAGTTTGATTAACTGGAAAGTATTTCACTTTTAGTTTTGAAAGGTATGTTTGTTTAGTGTAAAATTCAATGAGGACAGTTTTTTTTCAGTCCTCTGAATAAATAAGTCTAGTTTTTTACCCTCTTGCTCTTTTTTTACTAATGTGAAATAAGATGCTATTTAAGTTTGTTTTCCATAGCTAATATTTTTTCTATGTGTATGCTTTAATGATTTTTTCTTTATGATTAGTTTTGTACAATTTAAATTTCGTGTATCTTGGTATGATTTTATTCATATTTCTTGTGCAAAAGGTTAATTTTTCTTGGAAAGGTGGTGCTATAATTTTAACTAAATTCAGAAATATTAAATCTTTAAATATTTGTTTCCCAGCCCCTTCTACTTAGAGAATTCTAATTATATGAATATACGTTTCTTGATTTGGGCACAAAGAGAGAACTATTATATGACTGATCTGTAAACTCTTTTTTCATGTTTATTTTAGACAATTTTCTTTGTTATATTCATTTAAGTTTGTAAATAATTTCTTTACAATATGGAATCTATTATTAATCTCATGTTATATATTCATTTCAGAAATATTTTTCTAAAATTGACTCTAAATCTTATCTTTCACATTTCAATGCTTATCCACAATTTTTACTTTGCTATATAATTATTATTGATTTTCATTAAAGTTAATAATCAGAAAAAAATACATCAGAAAATATAAGACCAAATCAGAAAAGTAACATATTTTCTGTTTGACAAATGAAGAAGTGAAATAATTTGGGTAAAATTACTAATTGATTTTGAAACTTATAGCTATTTTTTTCTCAAAAAAGTTAATGAGAAATAAAAACAAAGTTATATCATCAGTAATAATTTTTTTGTGTGTGGTATGAGGGATTGAGCTCAGGACTCTGCCCTTGCCAGACAGGTGTTTATTCTACTGAAAAATCTGCCTGGCCTGTGTTTTAATGATCTTTTTAGTACCTTTTTGTATTTCTAGAATGAATAACTATGAAATTTGTGATAAGCATAAATTTAAAAAGAAAACAGCAATCTATGCGTAACTGACTTTTAGATTATTTTGTTACATACCCATCAAGACTGAGAGTGTATTATCTCATGGCATCCAGATGATTACCTAAATACATGACTTAAATGTTTCTCTAAAAAGCAAGTCATGGCTTTCTGATGAAGATGAATTGTCTTTTGAGATTGATAGCTTTATCTTGACCAAGATGAGGGAAGTTTATCTGAAACAGCTAATGTTGCAAGAAAATGATATAAAGATAGGGTGTGCTGTTAAGATACAGGCTACCTTATTTGGTAAAGACTCTCAAAAAGCACAGCTAATTCAGAATTGAACCCTTCAGGAACTCAAATATTTATCTATTGAGTTAAATTCATACCAAAAACACCCACTAAATTTGGAATGATTGCAACAAAATAGGCAGGCATTTATTTTACTTTTACAAGTAAAATCACTCTTACCACATGCAAAGATATTTTTCAATACTTTGTATTTGAATTTTTCTCTTAATCTGAGATGAAAACAAAATATGTACACAGCCATATATTTGTGGATCTTGACTGGATGACAAGATTATGTAGTTCAATTTGATTTGGTGAAATTTCTGAGTAACAATGATATACATATCACTTACTTATAGTCTAATGAGGAATGTGACATACCAGAAAAACATCAGTAGGCAGAAGTAAAATACTAAATGAAGTGCGAATATTTCAATGTTTGCAGATGAAAATTTTCCATCAAAAAGATAAGTAAAAGGAATGAAAGTGGTTTTATGAATGAGGTGGAGTGTATAAATATTATTAACTGTGAGGAGAGAGAAGATGGTTCAAGAAAGATGCATTGGTTCACACAAAGGTATGGGAATGAAAATTTTAATGTGTTTGAAGAATAGTGATAATAAAGTTTGTTTGAAAAGCAATGTATCTTTATGACTGTAGGCAGAAAATAGGATTAAAAAGTACAAGGAAATAATACTGAGTAGAGCTTTGAGAGCCCATGAAATAGTTTACTGAATAACTGGTTTACAAGGAAGAGTCAATGAAAGTTTCTAAGCAAGGAAAATGGCATGATCAGAACCTAACTGCAAGCAAATGAAGGTGATAGCTACATGTAGAGGATATGGCAGTGTGAACTATTGGGAAACTATTGACAAAACCTGGGAAGATGTCATATACTGGACCTGAAACAGCCTGGAGGAAACTGTGGCCAGAATGTGTCAATAAACATGACTTTCAAGGGTCTGGTGTATAGGTAGTGGAGGAGACTGTGTCTATGGGCAAGGTATGGGTCCAGACAATGATAGTGCAGACATCAAGGAACTGCTTGAGGACACTAACAAGAAGGTGATGTGCTAAACTCTAGAGTGAGCAGCAGAAGGCATTTACTGTGGAGCATTCCACTGAGGATGCGGAAAACTGTTATGGGAAAATTGAGACAACCATAGCCCAGAGCTCAGGAAAAGAAAGGAATTTTTACTAATGCTGGTGGTCTCCAGAGGATTACTACTTAAAGTCTGAGGCATTGATTTTATAGTTTGTCTTTTTGTCGTGGGGCAAGTGGAAGTTACAAAAACCCCTAAGATATGCATAGCTGAAGGCCATGGTACAGTAGGTATCTTGTGGTGAGCACAGCTGTATGTAGCAAAGTTGTTTTTATCACATTTACAGAAGTTTTAATATGAGAACAGCTCATCTAATTTAGCTGAGTTTAATGAGAGAGAACAGAATGGCTGCAGCTTTACTGAACAAAATGTCTGTAATTAGGTCAAATTTTTTGCTGTAAAACATGGAGAAAGTTAGCAATGAAGTTAGTATAAAATTTGTTATGGACAAATGTAATGAGTGTCATGATTTCTTTGAGAACTACTACTTCAACATGAATATCATAATCAGGGTTTTGATTCTGATGAATGATTACAGTTATGGAGTTTGATGGTGTGGAGAAAAAAAAGTGATATTGGAAAGACTTTCCATTAGAATTGACCTTGTAGCTAAGAAACATACAAGAAATGAAACTTTGAATGAGTTTCCCAATTATTCGTTTTTTTAGGACAGTTACAATAATTTTTTTATTATTTATTTTTTAAATTTCCTATTAATTTTATAGAGAAACAAATAGCAATGAGACAGTTTCAAAACCGATTAGTAGGACAGTTTAAATAATTAATACATTGCACATTGCTGTCTTCTTAGTGGTTATTCAGAGTACAAAATTTAGACATGATATCCTGTCCAAACACTCTTAGTACAAATCTTTCTTCTCATTGAATTAAGAGAAAATACTCTTATATCTATCCTATTTTGTATATACAGACACAAAATGATCCTTCATTTGTATCCCATTTTTTTGTTTAGTTTTGCCAGAGATGGGTATTCCATTGCCATTTCAATATTGTAGGTGTGTGAATTCAGCAAAATAGTCCAATATAGTCCAGTAGTCCATAATAGTAGTGGGTTATCCTTAGGACTGTCAATGTGAGAAGTTATTGACTTTAGTCCTTTATAGCTCAGCATATTAATGTGTCTTTATTTTTCATATCTCGTTTTTATACTTTTGTGCTGGATGGTTAAGACCAAGATAAAGCAAGACCAATTTAAAAAGAAATGTAATTTTTGTATCTGACAAAGTCAGAAGTTACAATAACTAATACATTGCATATTGTTTTCTTTGTAGTAGTAATTCAGAGGACAAGATGAAGATATATATTGTCCAATTATTTTTATGGACAAGGACTCTCTCACTAAAAAATAAGCTCTCCCTCACTCACCTTCCTGGCTTCCACACCAGAAGTCACCCTAGGAAATGTTAGTGTTCTCTCTCTTGATACTCTACTGTACTTTGTTGCAGGTTTTGTGGCTAAAACTTGCTTATGTTTCAGAATCGATTAACTTTATTTAATTGACACTTATGAGTCAATAAGAAAACTTAATTAAGTCAATAAGGAGACTTAATTCAGTTTGTGACCATAATTAGTGACCAGATTCATAGATATCAGAATATATTAAACCGATTTACATAGAATCTCACAGGAAAAAATGGATTCAGTTAAAATATTTTTTGCCAAATATTTAGCCTTTTTAAAAAAAATGCTTTTTGTTTCCTTTTATTGGGCAGAGGCTTTTTAGCTTGGTATAGGCCAATTTATTCATTTTTTGTTTGTGTTTAAGATTTTCATGTGATATCTAAAGAAACCATTGTTAAGGCCAATATCCAGAAATATTCCCCTGTTAATTTTTAGGAGGTTACAGTTTCTATATAATCTTTATAACCATTATCCATTTTGAATTTGTGTGTACATTGTAATATAATATTGCAATTTGATTTTCATGTATGAAACTCCAGTAGTAATACATCACTCATTAAGGGAATACACTTTGATCAGTTGAATGATTTTATAATTTGGATCATTTTTGGGCTTCTTTACTTGTTTGACCACTCTATGTATATGTTTGAATTCTAGTACTATGCAGTTTAGCTTATTATAGATTTGCAATATAATTTTAAGTCAGGAAATGTAATTCAGAAATTGTGTTGAGAATTGTCTTTTATGTATCTATATACATTTTTTTCTATTTCTATGAAGAGCAACAATATGATTTTAAGAGGAATTTTGTTGAATGTACGTTGATTTGGGTAGTATGGAAATTTAACATTATTAGTTTTTCTTCCATAAGTAAGAGAAGATTTCAATTTATGTGTTTGTTTTTCTTGAATTTCTGAACCTCTAATTCTAGTTTTCTTTTATGAATCTCCATTCTATTTTCCACAGTGATTTGTCTACACTTCCACCAACAGTGGAGAAGGGTCCCTTTCCCCTCACAGCCTTACCATAATTTGTTATAGGTTTATTTCTTGATAAAAGCCATTCTTTCTGGA
>NW_004525015.1:121045-131056 GCF_000260255.1 Octodon degus
TGTTTGTAAATAGGATATCATGTCCGCATCTTGTACAGCAATTAACCACTTGGGAGAATGTATGCAATGTGTTAATTATTGAAACTGTCCTACCCAAAAAAAAAAACCAACTAGGATGCAGGAAAAAATAATTCATTACTTGCAAGATGATGTAAAGATGAAAAATGTGAGACTAATAGGTATCAATGAGAAAGAAATAGTCAATACAAATGACATTAAAAAATACAGGCAGAAGTAATAGCAGAAAACTCTCCCAATATGAGGAAACAATCTGACATTCAGGTAACCAAAGCATACAGAATGCCAAGTAACCTCAACACAATTAAAAATACATCAAGACATATAATATTCAAGATTCCAGAAATCCAGCAAAAGAATAATATACTGAAAGCCGCTAGAGAAAAGAAGCAGATCACATTCAGAGGAAAAACCATCAGAATTATGGCCGACTTCTCCTCACAAACCATGAAGGCAAGAAGAGCATGGAGCAGAGTACTTCAGGTTCTCTATGACAACAAATTCCAGCCCAGACTACTATACCCTGCAAAACTCTCTTTTAAGTTTGATGGATAAGTGAAATACTTCCATGACAAAGAACAACTAAACAAATTCATGATGACAAAGACAACCCTACACAGGCTCATGAAAGACAACGCTACCCAGGCTCACTGGTTCTAGAGAAGGACCAAGATGATCGGAATTTCAGAAATGAGATCAGAAGCAACGAACAAAATAGGGCAAACAATTAAACACAGGAGAAAAAGGAGTAAACAACAACGGGTAAATAACATGTCAATCGTAAGTCAATACATCTCAATTCTAACCATGAATGCAAATTGACTCAATTCACCATTTAAGAGAAATATACTGGCACAGTGGATTAGGAAACAAAATCCAACAATATGCTGTACACAAGAAACACATTTAACTCATAAAGACATTCATAGGCTGAAAGTCAAAGAATGGAACACATTACTACATGCCCCAGCACCTCAGAAAAACGCAGCTGTAGCAATCCTGTACTCAGACAGTCTCAACTTCAAACGAAGAGTAATAAAGTGAAATAAAGAAGGCCACTATATACTGGTTAGGGGAAAAATACAAGAGGAAGAGGTAACACTCATAAATATGTGTGCACTAAACACGGCAGCACCCAACTATATAAAGCAAATCTTAATGGATATGAAAAATCTTATATCCAATACTAAAATCTTTTTTTTAAATTTTTTTCCATAATTTTATTGATAAACAAATAGCGATGAGACAGTTTCAAATTAAATTGGTAGGACAGTTTCAAAAATTAACACATTACATACATTCTTCATAGTGGTTAATTGCTGTACAAGATGCGGACATGATATCCTAACACCATTAGAACAAATCACTCTATTCATTAAGACAATGTAACTATATATCTATCCTAACCACTTTGAATACACAGATACAAAATGGACATTTATCTGTATCCCCTTTTTTGGTTAAGTTCCATTATTTAAATATTATAGGTGTGTAAACTCAGCAAAATATTCTAGAAGAGTCCAGTAGCTCATAATAGCCAATACTACAATCTTAACAGGAGAACTTAACACACCCTTATCCTAAAAAGACGGGTCAACCAGACAAAAACTTAGCAAAGAAACAACAGAACTGAACCAGAGCTTGAAACAAATGGACTTGGTGGACATATACAGAGTGTTCCACCAAAACACAGTTGAATACACATTTTTCACAGCTGCACATGGGTCATTTTCTAAAATAGACCATGTACTGGTACATAAGTCATGCTTAAGTATATGCAAGAAAACAGAAATTATCCCATGCATATTATCTGACCACCATGCAATGAAACTGGAAATAAATGACAAAGGAAACTAGAAAAAAACCCTAAATACATGCAAATTAAACAACACCCTAGTCAGCACCCAATGGGTCACAGATGACTTTAAACAAGAAATTCACCAATATCTGCAATTCAATAAAAATTCAAGCTGAACTTATCGGAATTTGTGGAATACGATGAAAACAGTTCTCAGGGGGAAATACATAGCTGTGAACTCACACATTAGGAAGACAGAATGGGAGCAAATAAACACTCTGATCCTGCACCTCCAACAACTAGAATAGGAAGAGCAAACCAAACCCAGATCACAAAGATGGGAAGAAACATATGTGCTCTCATGAACATTAGAGCACAAATCAATTCAATTGAGAGGAAGAAAACAATTCAAAGAATTAATGAAACATAAATCTGCTTCTTTGAAAGCTTAAATAAAATCGATAAGCCCCTAGCTAACCTCATCAGACAGAGGAAAGAAAAAATTCAAATGCAAGCAAGAAGGAATGAAAAGGGTGTAATTACTACAGATGCAGTGGACATTCAGAAGATTATCAATAGCTACTCTGAGAATCTTTACTCTCACAGAATAGAAGACACAGACGAAATGGGCAGATTCTTAGAAAGGTACATATTACCACTACTGAATCGACAAGATATAACCACTCTCTATAGCCCAATAACAGCCAATGAAATACGAAATGTAATTAAAAACCTACCAACAAGGAAAAGTCATGAACATAGATGTCAAAATCCTCAATAAAATCCTAGCAAATAGTATACAGCAAATCATCAAGAAGATCATACACCATGACCAGGTAGGATTCATCCCAGGGATGCAAGGATGGTTCAATATTCGAAAATCTGTCAATGTAATACACTATGTCAATAGAGCATAAACTAAAAACCACATGATCATCTCCATTGATGCAGTAAAGGCTTTTGACAAAGTCCAACACTCATTCATGTTCAAATTCCTACAGAAAATTTGAAAAGATGGCCTCTATTTCAATCTGGTAAAAGCTATTTAGGAAACCCCAATGATTAACATAATTATAAATGGGGAAAAACTGAAGTCTTTTACTCTTAGATCTGGTAGAAGACAAGGATGTCCTCCACCACCACTCCTATTCAATATAGTTCTGGAATCATAAGCTAGAGCTATTAGGAAAGAGAGAGAGATAAAATGTATAGGAATAGGAAAAGAAGAAGCTAAATTATCATTATTTGCAGATGCCATGATACTTTACATGGAAGATCCAAAAAACTCCACCAAGAAGCTATTACAATTAATACAGAAATTGAGTAGCACAGCAGGATACAAAGTCCATACCCAAAAGTCAATAGCATTCCTCTACACAGACAACAAACACACTGAGAGGGAAATTATAGAAACAATACCTGTCACAGTAGCACTGAGGAAAATCAAATACCTTGGAATTACTCTATCTAAAGAAGTCAAAGATCTTTTTAAGGAAAATTACAGTACTCTGAAAAAAGAGATTGTAGAGGATTTCAGAAAATGGAAAAATACTCCGTGCTCCTGGATAAAAGGACTCAACTTTGTGAACATGGCCATACTCCCAAAATTGCTCTAAAGATTTAATGCAATCCCTAACAGACTACCACTGACATATCTCACAGACATAGAGAAATCATTCCTAAAATTTATTTGGTATGAGCAAAGACCTAGAATAGCAAAGGCAATCCTCGGCAATAAAGACAAGGCAGGAGGCATTACAATTCCTGACTTGAAATTATACTACAAGGCTACTGTGATAAAATCAGCATTGTACTGGCAACAAAATAGATCTGAGTATCAATAGAATAGATTAGAAAACTCTGAATCCTCTACAAACACACTCAGCCACCTTATCTTTGACAAAGTTGCCAAACTTACTTACTATAAGAAAGACAGCCTCTTTAACAAATGGTGCTGGAACAACTGGCTCTCTACATGCCAAAAACTCAAACTTGACCCATGTCTATCACCATGCAGTAAGCTAAAGTCAAAATGGATTAAAGATCTAAACATTAAAGCAGAGACACTAAATCTCCTGGAAGAGAAAGTAGGTGGAACTCTTGAGGACATGGGGGTAGGCACAGAGTTCATGAAAAAAAACCCCAAGTGCGTGGAACATACTTCAAAAAATCAGCACCTTGGATCTCATCTTATTGAGAAGTTTTTGCATTTCAAAGGAAATCCCCAACAGAGTGAAAATACAATCTACAAATTGGGAACAAATTTTATCAAATCAAAACAATCACTCAGACAAAGGTCTTTTATCTAGAATATGTACAGAACTGAAAAAAAATTTGGTCCCCAAAATTTAAAGACCCAATTAAACCGTGGGTATCTGTGATGAATACACACTTCTCAGAGGACAAAATACAAATGGTGAATAAATACATGAAAAAATATTCCATAAAACTGGTCATTCAAGAAATGGAATTTAAAACAACATTGAGATACCTTCTCAACCCAGAAAGGAGTGCCTATGAGGAAAAAGGAACTGTTCTTCACTGTTCGTGGGAATGTAGACTGGTACAACCAATGTGGAAATCAGTGTGGTCTCCTCAGTAAACTAGTACTGAAAATCCACTTCAATCCAGCTATTCCTCTTCTGGGTACTTTCCCAAAAGAACCAAAATCATCATAGCATACTGATATGTACACCCATGTTTATAGCAACGCCATTTGTCATAGACAAATCTTCGATACTACCCAAATGCCCATTACCTGATCAATGGATCCAGAAGATGTGGTATTTTTATATGATGGATTATTATTCAGCTATAAAGAATGACAAATTTGCTGCCTTTTTAGGTAAATGGATGCAAATAGAGGCTATGCATGTAAGTGAAATAAATCAGACCTACATGTGTAAATATTGTATTATCTTCCTGGTATAAAAATATGAAAGAATAAATACAACCTGAAAGGTATAATAGATACAGTGAATCAGAAGATATTTAACATAAGGATTAAACAAACTTTAAATCAAACTACCCAAAAAGAGATGTTAAAATGCAAATCATTGTGACCAAAATTCTTCCCAGTATTTTTGTGTAAGTGGTTTCTTTCTAGGGTCTGAAATACAGAATTCATAAAATATGAGGGATGGATAGTCACTACTAAGCCCTATTGTGTATCTACCCTAATGTTTATGTGTATGAATGCTGAATCCTAGTACACCTTTTTACTGGTTATGATCAAACAATTGCACCTACCCTAGGACACTAATCACTACAGCAGCTCCCAATTTCTGTGTTCCTTTGTGTGCCCAAAGTTCTGGATTCCTCTTCATAGAGTTGAATGTATCACCTAAAATTTCTTCTTACATGATTTCTTCTCAGAAATCTGAAGCTAGTCTAATTAAGATGTCCTTTAAATGACAGTTCACGTTTTTTTTAAATAATCTTTTTGTGACTTTTGACAGTTCTATTATAATATACCTCAGTGAATATCCTGTTTTTTGATTGAGCCTGTTCAGGAACTTTGAAATACACACACACACACACACACACACACACACACACACATATATATATATATACATATACATATATATATGTGTATATATAAAATCACCCAGAACTTATGTGGTGTTCAGTGATTATTTCACTGAATATAATCTGCCCTTTCTCGGCCTCTTTTTCAGCTCACATAGTGTAAATAACTCCTACATTCTTCTGTTACTTTTCAAAAAACTTTTGCCTCTGATTGGTTAATTTCAAAACATGCATTTTCAAGTTCATGGATACTTTCTTGTTTTTTCATATTTTATGTATTTGGACTTTCTTCTTCTTGATGTAGTCTTTCAAAGATTTCCATTGTAGTTTTTGATCCTTAAATCCAAAATTTTTGTTTGGCTTTTTTTAAGTGACAGTTGTTCTGTTGAATTTATAATTCAAAGCATGATTTGTTTTCCTGTTTTATTTCAATTGAATAGTTTATTGTTTTGTAAATAGCGGAATTACCTCAGATCATTATTTTAAATTTCTTTTAAGGCAATTCATATATTTCCATTTGTTTGGGACCTGTAACTGCAAATCATTTCTATTTTAGTGTGTGATGTGTTCTTGTTTTGCTATCGTTCTTCAAAGTGCTTTACTTCTTTTCTTCTCTTATTGGGTACTGAATTCAGGCATTTTATTCCTAAGCTATATCCTCCGGCCTTTTTATTCCTTATTTTCAGCCAGGGTTTCACTAACTTGTCCAGGCTGGCCCTGATCTTGCTATTTACCTGCCTCAGCATCCCCAATGCTGTGATTACAGGTATGCACCATGTTCCCCAGCTTAAAATAGCTTTCTTAAGAAAAAACTTTCACATGTGGATAACACCAGGAATACAAATTGGAAAAAGTGCAGTCAAAATTGTTCTGAATCAATGCAACTGTGGAACTTCATTATAGTTTATTCAACAATGAGCAATGTCAGAAATGTCTGAGTGCCTAAGTGGCCTATTCCAAAGGTGTCTGTCACAACAGTAGTGGCAGAATGGATCATTAGAATCCTCAGTATCATTGGCTTTTGGTGCAGTGTACTCATCTTCCCCTAATTGATACTTTTAGCTAATGGGATTTTTTTACAGTTTATTAAAATTTAAATTTATTTTATCATTTATTAATTATACATATTAATGGGATTCAGTGTGATAGCTCAACTTATGCCCACATCATACACTAATAAAATCCAGCTTTACTTTACTGATCCTATCCATCACGGATCTCAAATTCTAGTAATCCACCACTTGATCAGTTAATTTGGCATTCAGGCCCCTCAGGATAGTCTCAGTGAATGTTTCTAGTTTACATTGATTACTATTTCTTCACACTGATCCTTCACAGTCCTTCAAATTTTATTGCCACTTTTGTATACTCATAAAACTCATTCATTGAGGGGCTGGTGAGATGGCTCAGTGGTCTAAACCACCTACTTAGAACAAGCTTAGCAAAGCAAAGGGACCGCGGTTCAATCCCCCAGCACCACATGCCAGCCAGCCCTGACCCCTGGTGGGCTGAGCTGGCCACACACACACACATACACACACACACACACACACAAATAAATAAATAAATTAAAAAAAAACTCATTCATTGAACGTTATCTAACATCTTTAAAAGCAATAACAACAAAAAATCCTCTTCTACAGATGTAGCTTGCCAAAGCAAAGCTGACTAGATTCAAGTGCTGAAGTCTCACTGGGCCTCACTGTGGGTCTTCATGTCATGCCAAGTAGAAGTTTAGGAACAGAGGTTACATGAAAATTTCTAGTCTCACTGAATGTTATTTATTTATTTATTTATTTATTTATTTATTATGAATTTAGCACAGAGTCTACAAGGTCTCACTACACAGATTGGACTCCTAGTGATTTTCCTGTTTTCAACCTCCTGAGCACTGGGATTATAGGCCAGCGCCACCATGCCCAGTCTCAATTGCCATCTCAGTGCACCCTGGGGGCAGGACCAGCACGACATGCAGGAGATTGAACCTGGGTCTCTGCACCTGCCTAAGCAGGTGCTTTAGTCCACTGAGTTATCTGGCTGGTCCTTTTTACTGTTTAAAATTAATTTTCCTTCAATTATTTATAGTTTACCATATTCCTTTGCTTTTCTCCATAATGCCATTATTTCCACATGAATATGGAATGTCCCTCCCTCACATATGTATGCAAGAATCTATTTATGTACACACAGTCATGCACAGTTATATACCTACTAAAATTTTATAGAGAGTTCAAAACTTAATTCATTTACTGCATAAAACTTTTCCTATCTTTCCCCATCCGAAATGACATCTCTCTATCTTTTACAATTTCCTTGTAGGTTTTTAAAGTACACATTGCATATAACTCACAGTAGTTACTGTCCATGAATTTTTTCCCTTAGTATAATAGAGCTCTTGTGTATATAGCAGATGCTACTTTTTGTTGAGCACTCATAATGAATTGTGCATGGCTTTTCCTCATCTTTTATTTTTGTAAGTGTGAATGAAGGATTGTCGTTAACTATTTGAGTAGTTGGTAGCATTTTCTCTTCTCTTGTTATTTGTCTGTGTAATTGTTATATCCATTTCCTTCAATATTTTCCTCTGATATGCTTTCTAGTTTCATTCCCTTGTGTTTGTGATGCTTTATTTATTTATTTATTTATTTATTTAATTTATTTATTTGTGATGCTCTATTTAAAGATTAAAGATCCTCCAACTTTGTGAACTTGGTTGGATTCTACATGTACATAAGAAGAATGTTTATTTTACTATTGGTGGAAAAGGTTCTCCTGAGGTACCTATTAGGCCTAGTTGATTTACAGTGCTGTTCAAATATATTTCTTTGTTAATTTACTGTTTAATTATGTCATGCTTTTTGTAAAGTGAGGTACTGAAGTCTACAACTATTATGTGAAAAATTCAATTTTTCCATCAGGTTTCATTTCATATATATTGAGATTTTGTTCTTAAGTGCATATGTGCTTATAATTATTCTCATAATTACTACATATTTTTTGATGAAATCCAAATAGACCTCCTTATGAGAAATCTTGATGCCTGAGAAACAAAAGCAAACCAGCCTCACATCAAAATTAAGGACAGTAATTGTAAAGATGTGAGAAAAAAATTCAATGAAACTGAGACTTAAAAATTAAAAAAATTAGGAAATCTAAGAGATGGTTCTTGGAACAAATAAATGAAATAGATAATCTCTTCGTCAGACTTTCCAAGAAAAAGGGGAAAAGACTTACTTCAATGCAATTAGAAATTAAAAATGTAAAATCGTTGCAGATATTTTTGAAACACAGAAGATAGTTGTTTTGAGAAACAACTACTGTGAAAAATTATATTCTAGCAAATTAGCAAATTTTGATGAAATGGACAGATTTATAGAATCATAACAATTATTAAAAGTGACCTAAGAAGATATAAATATACTTAATGACCCAATTATGAGCAATGAAATTGACACCATAATAAAGAATCTATCAAATAGTAAAATTCTGGCACTCATAAATTTACTGCTGAATTCTGCAAAACTTTTGAGCATGTTGTAGCATCAGTATTTCTCAAGCTCTTCACAAGAATGGAAAGAGATGAAGCATTCACAAACTCATTTTGATCTCAAAACCAGGTTAAGACTCAAATAAGAAAAAAAGAAACTTCTTAATGAGTACAGAAGCAAAAATCTCCACAAGATACTATCAAATAAAATTCAACATGTTATCAAAAAGATTATATATCATTATCAAATAGGTTTATCCCAGAAGATATAAGGATGGTTCAACATAAGTCAATAAATGTGATACATTACATAGAAAGAAGAAACATTAAAAAACCACGTGAGTTTATCAATAGATGCAGAAAAATTTCAACAAAATGCAACACCCTTCATGATAAAAATCCTACAGAAACATACATAGAAGGACCATACCTTAAATTGATAAAAGTTATCTATCACAGCATCATATTAGATGAAGAATAACTAATAGCATCGCCTCTAAAATCAAGAGCAAGGCAATGAGGTCCACTGTTACCTCTGCTGTTTGACATACTACTTCAAACATTTGCCAGAGCAAGCAGGTGATAGAAATTAATGGGATATACATCAGAAAGGGATAACTTAAATTATCATTTGCAGATGACATATACTCTGCATAGAAAACCTGAAGAATTCCACCAGAAGTCTTAGAATTATTGTTCAACTTTAGCAATGTAGCAAGACCCAATATAGCATTTGTGTATACTAGAAATTAGCTTGATGAGAAGGAAATTATGAAAACAGTACCATTCACACTAATTTCAAGGGAAATAATATGCCTAGGAATTATCCTAATGGAGGAAATGAGGGTGCTTTATGAAGAAATCTATAGTCCTCTTTCAAACAAGATTGAACAGCACATCAGGGAGATAAAATAGGTAACACTTTTGAAGACGTAGGTATAGGAAAGGATTTTCTATAATATAATCTCAATTGCACAAGAAATGCCAGCAATATCAATGCATTTTTATTGGGTATATTTTACTTTTTTCATGTGGTTGCTCTCTGACTGATAATATATATTCTAACTCATTTAGATTTTTCAGATTTATATAAGCATTATTTCTGTGAGATTCACAAATGATACTTTTACATAGCTTCATTTTCTTTTTGTATGATTATCATCTAAATTATGTTTAT
>NW_004525015.1:131156-133296 GCF_000260255.1 Octodon degus
TCAACTTGTATTTTTTCATCTGAGAAGTGCATATTCATCTCAGATGCCCATTTTTGGACTGGTCCTTTAAATTTCTGGGGTATGATTTTTTTCAGTTCTTATGTGTTCTATATGTAAGATCTTTAGCTATAGGACAAATAAGTGGCTATGATTTTTTTTGACATTTTGTGGGTTGACTTTACATTCTATTGATAATTTGTTTTGTTGTACAAAAGTTTTTAATACAATGATACCAGTTGTTGATATTTAAAGTATTGCCCATATGATCTGGTTTTTTTTAATTTAATTATTTATTTTTTCCATAATTCTATTGAGGAATAAATAGCAATGAGACAGTTTCAAATCAAACTGGTAGGACAGTTCCAATAATTAACACATTACATACTGCCTTCCAAGTGGTTATTTGTTGTACAAGATGCAGACATGATATCCTATTTACAAACACTATTAGAACAAATGCCTCTATTCTTTGAATTAAGAGAATGTAGCTATATATCTATCCTAATCACTTTGAATACACAGGTACAAAATGATCATTCATCTATATCCCCTTTTTTTGTTCAGTTCCATCATTTAAATATTATAGGTGTGGGTATAGGAGAGCTTCAGGCTACCCTGCCCCCATGGGACCTGTCCAGTCCAAGCACAGGTGCAGCATGGGTGACACCCTCTTCCACCCACTTGGGATGCCCCACCACTTGACAGTCTACCGCCCAATGAATGAGAACATCTGCCGCATTCTTGGGACCCCCAGATCGAGCCCTTGCTCAAGACTGGTGAGTGAGTGGGAGAGCTTCAGGCTATTCTGCACCCATGGGACCTGACCGGTCCAAGCCCAGGTGCAGTGTAGGTGAGACCCTCTTCCACCCCCTTGGGATGCCCCGATCACTTTGCAGTCCCCCCATCCAACCAGTGAGTGAGAAATTCTACCACGTTCTTGGGACCCCCAGAAACAGCCCTAAACACGGGCCCGGTGAATGTGTGGGAGAGCTTACTCTACCTCCTACTCCACTTTGTCCCCTTCACATTCAGCTCAGGCCTGGCATAAAGGCCTGGGGTGAACTCGGAAGCTGCAATCCCTGCAGAGAGAGTAGGGAACAGAACAACCCAGATAGTCTAGGAGAAGAACATCTTGCCAGAGGCGCACAACAGGTTCACCCCCAAAGGCAGGAGAAGGAAGGAGCTGAGCACAGCAGCCAGACCCAAGCCAGGCACAGCTGGATAAATCCAAATGTTGTAGATCTGCACCTGAATTTCAGTAGGTGCTAAGGTTATAACTGCACCAAAGCTCTACAACAAAAGTGAGAAGACAGTGCTATACAAAATGACAACAAGAAGGAGCAAAATGCAATCTCAGACCCCAAGCCAACACATAACAAGTGCAGAGGACACTAATACAGAACAAATTGGGAATCACACAGCTGAAAGCAATGAATCAACAGCTTCGGAAATAAAGAAACAACTGCAGAAAGCTATAGAGGAACTAAGATTGAAAATGAAAAAAATAAATCCCTGAATTAATAGCATCTGCAGTAAAGAATCAAATGCAGAAACATATGGAACAAACCCAATGCCCACCCAGAAGAAGTGCAGAGGACACTAGCTCAGCTCAAATGTATGAATTAATAGCGTTGAAAGTAAATCATCAGCAGCAGAAAGTTAGAGAGGAACTCAGAGAGGAATTATTTTCTGAAATAAAAAAAGAATTCACTGAACTCATAGCATCTGAAGTAAAGAATAAAATGCAGAAACATAAGGAGGAAACCCAATCTGAAAAAAAAAACACTGCACTAAAATAATTAATAACTTCTTCTAAAGAAAACATTGATAAAAGATAGAGGAGATTAGAAAAATGATGGATTCCTTGATTTAGTAATACAGGAAAGAAATAGATCGCATGAAGCACAGTCAAAAAGATATAGAGGAACTTATAATCTCAATCAGAAGGTTACAAAACCATTTGAGTGAAAATGAAGACAGAGTTTAAGATCTTGAAGACGTTGGTGCAGCTAGTGAAAAGGTAAGACAGGATCTGTTAAAAACAACTAGGATGACATGGCTGCACTGACAAAGGTTCTACAATCTGAGGTACAGGATCTCAGGATAAATCCTGAGGGCATTTCACTGACCTTCTCAGACC
>NW_004525015.1:143268-162897 GCF_000260255.1 Octodon degus
TCTTTCTTTTTTTTTTGAGGACTGGGGATTGAACTCAGGCCCTTGTGTTTGCCACACAAGCGCTTATTCTACTGAGCTTTCTCCCCGGCCCCCTCTATTGTCTTTCTTTCTTTTTTTTTTTTTTGTCTTTCCAAACTGTTTACTTCTCTTAAATTGATAAAATGTTGCACATATTTATCAGATATAACATAATGAGCATTGTTCCCCATACCTGTTGGTCATTTGAATGTCTTTTTTTGAAATGTGTCTATACAGTTCCTTCGTCCATTTGATGATTGGATTTTTTTTAGTTGGTTTGTGCTCCTTATATGTTTTAAACATTAACTACTTATGAGGTATATAGATACAAGTATTTTCCCCCACTTCATAGATAATCTCATTACTTTGTTGCTTCTTTTAGTCTGTAGAAGCTACTGAATCAGATGGAATTCCATTTGTCTCTTTTTGCTTTTGTTGCTTGTGCTTCTGGAGTCCTATCCAAAATAAAACAAATGAACAAACAAACACACCCCCCAGATATTGCTCAAACCAACACCATGGAGCTTTTTCTCCTGTGCTTTCTCCCAGTAGCTCTACAGCTTCATGTGTTCCATCTAAGTCTTTAATCCACTTTGACTTTATTTCTATAAATGATGCGAAATAGAGGCCTAATTACATCCTTTTGCATGTATCATTCAGGCTCGCTAACATTTATTGTGGAGATTAGTGGTCAGCTTTTTAGTTGCTGAGATAAAACCCCCCTCTATTGTCTTTCTTAATTGCAACTTTTGGTTCTTTGTTCTTCCTGTTTGTTGAAGTTACCACCAGGGGTCATTTTCTTACTTTAGCATACCTTCATTCCCACTCAACTTCTTTATATGTCTTTCCTATGTTGTAGCCTGATGGAATGATTACTTTAATACTGTTTTGTACATTGTGTTGAAATCAGGCAAATGCAGAGCAGGAAGCCCCATGTAATTATTTATCTCATATGTTTGTCTTTATTTGCTGTCATTCTTTTTTATGTGGATTTTAATTCTTTTGCATTTATGTCCCTTTAGCATTTCTTGTCTGGTGTGATTTGCTAGAACCAATTGCTTCCAGTTTTTTGTTTTAAATCTGGGAATGTTGCATTTTTCTTTAAAATGGCTTTGTTTTACATAGAATTTCTAATTGATCATTTTCTTTTTCCATTTAATATGCCACTTTACTGACATTTATTTTCATGGTTTCTAACAAGAAGTTTCTTTTTAATGTTTCTCTAATTTTTGAGTTTATGTTGTAGATGGGTTTGTAGTTCTTTGAGTTTATCATATGTAGAGTTTATAAAGCTTTTGTGTGTGGATTGTTTTTCTACAGTTTATTGTTTTCACCAGATTAAAGTCTTGGGCCATTATTTCCTCAAATACTTCTTTGAGTTTTTTTATCTGCCTCTTTCTCTCCTTTACTCATGGAATTTCTATACGTACTAATTGGTTTGTTTGATGACGTTCTACAAGTCTCAGAATTTAATTTACTTTTCTTCCCTCTTTATACTATTGTATTACATGGAAATTTTCATTTATTTTATCTTCAGGTTTAGTACTACATGTTTCAATTTTCTCTTTCTTTTGTAGTGAATTAAAATTCAGTATTTGTATTTTTACCTCTAAACTTTCTATATGAGCATTTTGAAAAAAATGGTCTGATATATTCTGTTTCTGGGGAGATATTATTTTCATACCTTTACTAAAATACCTTGAGATGGAGTGGGGATATAGTGGCACAACTCCTGCCTGGCAACCTCCAGGTCCTGAGTTTGATTCCTGTTACCAAACAAAACAAAATAAAACAAAATATTGAGATGTGGTTTTCTTTTCTTAGTTCTTATTCTGAATCTTTGTTAATAGAATCTGTCTGTGTGTTATTACATAGTGTCAATGCTTAGTGTCCGTAGGTTCCAATGTGCCTGCTGTTTTATTTCTTCCTTGTATATTCTCATGATATGTCAGAAATGTCTTCTCAATTCTGCTTTTAAATATGTGTAACCAAATGCTCTTGGACCTACAAATATGTGTGCTCTTCTAGCTTAAAAAGCAATGGCTAAAACTTTTAATTTATTTTTAAATTTTAAAGAGAAAGCAATAAAAGCAAATTATTTATTTATCATTAACTTTTTGTTTTGAATTTTTTTATTTTAAAGAGGAAAAACGAAAACAAAAACTAGAACAAATAGCAAGAACAAAGAGAGAAACAAAGCAATATAAGAAAGTAAAACTGCTGCTGAATTTCGGACCAAGTATGGAATATTAACAGTAGTTGTTATATTATGCATTGTAATTTTCAAATTTGTTACTCAGACTACCAGATATAGATATGAAATATTGATCAAACAATTAAATATTCACTTTTCTTTTCAATAAACCTTAATTTTTCCTTTACCTTTTTACTTTTCATTTTTGAATTTATTTTAAGGAAATTATAATAATAATAGATAAGACATTAAAGATAGTATATATTTAAAAGAACAAGATGAAAGGTATTCAACTGCAGTTTGTATTTTGCACATTGTTTTCCTCAGTATAGTTGCTCAGATTACAGGTACTAGCATGTATTTATTTATTTATTTATTTATTTATTTTTTATCCTTTCAATGCAGGGTCTCACCATGCTGTTCAGACTCATTTCTGTCACAGCCTCCCCAGCACTGGGACTATGGGTATGTACCACGATGCCTGGTTTCAGGGCAGGTACTGCATGTGGAGTTAGAAATCAAACTGGGAACCTTATAATTGCCAGGCAGGTGCTTAGACTGCTAAGCTATCTCCTCAACTCAGATATTAGCATTTAGTGTTATTCAAATTAAAAAATTTAAACATGAATTGCTCCTTTCAAAAAAATTGGTAGACACTATTGGTACAATCTTCTCAGCTATCCTGTATATATCCTTACATGATTTTTCCCCCCTTTCCTTTTTGTCCTATCATTTCTCCTTTCTCTCATTTCCATTGTTTTTTCCTTATGTTAAGTTTCTTGCTACTTTACTATATCTGTTGTAGCTTTCAGAGTTTATTCTTTTAGGTCCTTACACTAGGGAATCTGATATTTACACAGGTAGATCTGATTTATTTCTTATGAATATAGCCTCTAGTTGCATCCACTTACCTAGGAAGGCATTGAGTTTTTCTTTCTCTATAGCTGAGTAATACTCCATTGTATAAAAATACTATATCTTTTGCAATATTTCCTCAGGTGATGGGCATTTGGGCTGTTTCCAAGATTTAGCTATAACAAGTTGTGCTGCTATAAACATGGGTGCACATATATCATTATGGTATGATGTTTTTAGTTCTTTTAGGAAAATACCCAGAAAGGGAATAGCTGGATTGAATGGAATTTCAGGTCCTAGTTTTTTGAGGACTCTCCTCACTGATTTCCATAGTGGTTGTGCCAGTATACATTTCCACCAGCAGTGAAGAAGTGTTCCTTTTTCCCTGGAGCCCCTCCAGCACTTGATATTAGTTGATTTGTTTATGATAGCTTTTTTTTTTTGGTTGAGCTGGTATATCAGTGTTTTAATTTGTGTTTCTTAAATGACCAGTGATGGGGAACATTTTGTCTTGTATTTATTTACCATTTGTATTTCTTCTTCTGAGAAGTCTATGTTTATCTCAGATATCCAATTTTAGATTGGGTCTTTGAATTTAGGTGGTCTGATTTTTTTTTTCAGTTCTTTGTATATTCTAGGTAGAAGTCCTTTTTCTAAGTGGCTGTTGGTTGAGATTTTTTTGTCAATTTGTGGGATTTTTTTTCACTTTGTTGATGATTTCTTTTGACATACAAAAACTTCTCAATAAGATGAGATCCCAGTTGTTGATTCTTTGAAGTATTTCCCATATAATTTGGTTTTTGTTCATGACCTCTTGCTTACCCCTGTCTTCAAGATTTCTACCTACTTTCTTCTCCAGTAGATTTAGTGTTTCTGTTCTTTTCTTCTATTCAGCTAGCCATTAAAGAGGTGTGCAGAACTTTAAAAAGATTTTAAATTGTTTTTGTAAATTATTTACATTTCATAAATGCTATTTTATTAGTATATGATTAATTTATTGATTTAATGGATTAATAAAGAACATTATTACTGTGTAATATAAATAGATAAGAAATAAAGAAAAACTCATTAGGTTCCTGCTTCTCTGATTAAACCATATGGTATTTCTAATTTTACTTCTTTGAGAAATCCCCATATTGATTTCAATTAGCTTACATTAACAGCAATAACAGAAGTGAGATGGATAGGAAAGGAAATGGGCATAAAGAAAAATCAAGAGGGCCAATGAGATAGCTCAGCAGAGTAAGTGCCTGCTTAGGCAAGTGCAGGGACTGGGGTTTCATCCCCCCAGTACCACATGCCCTGCCAGACCCCCATCCCTTGGGTGTGCTAAACTGGCCACTGAGACCGGGAATGGTGGCACACACCTGTAATCCCAGAACTGGGGAGGCTGAAAACAGGAGGAGCACTATGAGTCTGAGCTGTGTAGTGAGCACCTGTACCAAATACATTTTAAAAAGAAGAATCAACATTTGTTGGGTACCTACTCATAAAATGAATGTAAACTTCATGTGCTGTAAGCATGTATTAATGAAACAAACAAACAAAAGTAACATGACACTAGCAGAGAAGCAGACATGAGAATCAATGGAGCAGTATAAAAGATGAATAAACACCCCCAAGCAATTCAACTATTTGCTTTTTCACAAAAAAGCCAAAAATCACACTGAATGAAAGATAGATTATTTAATGGTGTTGAAAAACTGAATAACCACATGTAGAAAATTGAATTTAGACTCATATCTCTCACCATGTACTAAAGTAAAATATAATATAATATAATATAATATAATATAATATAATATATATTCAAGAAATTAATTCCCCACAGATTAAAAATCCTTTTAGGAATTGGGCAAGTGAAGTAGATAGACATTTCACAGAAGCATACATAGTACAAATTGTCAATAAAGACATGAGAAATGCTCGACGTCATTGGCTATCATGGAAATGCAAATTACAACAACACTGAGAATACATCTCATCACAGAGAGAGGAGCCATTTTCAAGAAATCAAATAATAAAAAATTCTGGTGAAGATGTTGAGGGAAAGGAATGCTCCTACAGTATTAGTAGGAACATAAGCTAGTAAAACTATTATAGAAATCAGTTTGGAAATTTTTCCAAGGTATCGAAATTATAGCATGCATATTATCAGAACATACTACAATGAAATTGGAAATCAAAGTCAAAGAAACCACAAGAACTTCATAAACAGTTGGACATTAAATAACATGCTCCTGAACATCCAAGGACCCCTGACAAAATGAAAGACGAAATCAAGCAGTTTGTACAATTAAATGATAATAACAATAAAATATATCAGAACTTATGTGACACAAATGAAACAATCCTAAGAGGGAAATTTGTAGTGGTGAATACTCATATCACAACAACCTGGTAAGCTCAAATACACAACCTAATGTTGAACCTCCAGATTCTAGAAAAATAAGAGCAATTCAACTCCAAAGTTCTTATAAGGAAAGGAATTATTAAGATTAGACCAGAAATCAATGAATTTTTTTTCATAATTTTATTGAGAAACAAATAGCAATGAGAGAGTTTCAAATCGAATTGGTAGGACAGTTTCAATAATGAACACATTGCACACATTCTTCCTAGTGGTTAAGTGCTGTACAAGATGCAGCATGATATCCTATTTACAAACACCATTAGAACAAATCACTCTATTCATTAAGAGAATGTAACTATATATCTATCCTAACCGCTTTGAATACACAGATACAAAATGGACATTCATTTGTATACTTCTTTGTTAAGTTCCGTTATTTGAATATTATAGGTGTGTAAATTCAGCAAAATATTCTAAAAGAGTCCAGTAGCCCATAATAGTATTGGGTCTTCTGCTTGATTGGCAATGTCAGAAATTGTTGACCTGAGTCCCCCATAGCTCAACATAACAGCATGGCTTTACTTCTTATATTTCTTTTTTATTGAAGAGGTGATTCTTTGGAAGATTAAATAACATTTAAAAACCCTTAGCTAACCTTATCAAAAAAGGAAAGAAAAGCCATACAATTACAAATGAAAAGGGTGAAATCACACCAGATCCTTCAGAAATTCAGAAGATTATTAGTACATACTTTGAGAAGCTGTATTCTCATAAGATGGAAAATACAGTAGAAATGGACAGATATATAAATATATGTTTACCAGAGCTGAATCAAAAAGATGTAAAATTTATGACTAAACCTATATCAGTCAATGAAATTGAAGGTTTAATTAAAAGCTTACTGGGCCAGCCAGATAGCTCAGTGGGGGCTGGCCAGATAGGTCAACAGATTAAAGCACCTCCTTAGGCAGATGCAAGGGTTGGGGTTTGATCCCTTGCATGCTGTGCCAGCCTCGCCTTCAGGGAGCACTGCAATGGCGATTGAGACTGAGCATGGCAGCCCGTGCATGTAATCCTAGCACTTGGGCTGCTGAAAACAGGAGGATCACCACGAGTCCAATTTGTGTAGTGAGAACTTGTAGGAGATGTACTAAGTACAAAAATAAATAAATAAATAAATATAAAAGCTCACCAACAAAGAAAATCTAATGTCCTGAGGGAGTCACTGCTCAATTCTACAATAAATTAAGAACAGACCTAATATTACTTATTAAACTCTTCACTGAAATTAAAAAAGAAACAATACTCCCGAATTCATTCATTACTGGAAGCAAGGATTTTCCTTGCTTAGCATATTGTTTTGATACCAAAACAAGAGAAAGATCCAAGGGAAAAGTGAGAACTACAAGACTAATCTCCATAACGAACACAGACAAAAATAAGATACTGGCAAACAGAATGTAGTAAGTCATCAAGAATATTACACACCATGACCAACTAGGATTAATCACAGGCATGCAGAGATGGGTCAACATATGGAAATCAATAAATGCAGCCCTCACTGGAGAGATAGCTCAGTAGTCTAAGTGTTTGCCTGTCAAGTGCAAGAACCTGGGTTCAATACCCAGTATCACACACCAGCCAGCCACCAAAACTGGGAGTGGTGGTGCACACCTGTAATACCAGTGTTGGGGAGGCTGAGACAGGAGAAGTACCTATGAGTCTGAGCCTCAAAGCAAGACCCTATAACAAATAAATACATTTAAAAAAAGAAAGATAGAAAGAAGATGTAAATAGGAAGAATTGACAAATTGGAATTTGAATGTACTTGTTGAAATATTTTAACATGAAGTTTTTAATTATACTGACTTATTTATGAATAATAGCTCTTTGATGGAAATTTATACTAATTATATTATAAGTATTATGCATATGTGTATCCATATTAATGATTGGACTGAATATGCAAATTCAAAACATATACACTCTGAAATTTTTAGGTTATTTTCAGGGCAGTCATTGATTGTGTGCAAGTTTCACTTTGTAGTCTGATTTAAGAGCATAATCAAGTGGAACTGTTTCTAGGAAGTGATAGATTTCAGAATTAAATAAAATAATGTATATGTAAGTTTTAAAATTTAACCTAGTTGTAAATTGAAAATTAATATGACTAGGAGTACAAATGCATACATGTAGCTAGATGTGCACAAAAGTATATGCAATATCTACATATCTGTAAAAAAAATTTAAAAATGTAGCCCTCTATATCAACAGACTCAAAGACAAAAAACCACATGATCATTTCAGCAGTCACAGAAAGACCTTTTGAAATGTCCAACATCAATTCATGTTAAAGCCCTGCCGAAAATTTGAATAGATGGTCTTAAGCCTATTAAAGCCATCTGAAAAAAGCTGACAGCCAACATCATACTAAACAGACAAAAACTGAAAGCTTTCACTCTAACATGAAGAGAAGAACAAGAGTATCCACTATTACCACTCTATCCAGTGTAGTTCTGGGAGCATTATCTCAAACAAACAGAAAAGAGAAAGAAATAAAAGGATGAGGATAAGAAACAAAGAATTTAAACTGTTATTATTTGTATATGATATGATATACTACATAGCAGCTCCCAAAGACACTACAAAAGGAATTCTAGATTTAATAAACTAATTCAGTGGCATACCTGGATACAAAGTCAACATTCAATAGTCAGTAGCCTTCTGTACATGAATCATGAACTCACTGAGAGAAGTTATAAAATGGGAACTAGAAATGGAGATGCAGAAAGAAGGGAATGGAGAAGAAAAAAATTGAGATAAGAAAAAAATATATATAAACAGCTTTTATAAATAAGGAAGGGAAGAGAGCTTGTAGGGAGGGTGGGAAAATGGGGAAGATAATCAAGACATATCACATACAGGTATAAATTCCATATAATGAATGTGATCATTATGAATACCTAAAATGTACCAATAAACTTAATTTTTAAAAGTTAGTAAGGGAAGATGGCACAAAAATATAATCTTTACCTATACCAGCATTTTCCCAATGATTAGTCCTGGTCACATACATGAAGTCATTAAGGTTCTTGCAAATACACAGAGTATGAAATAGAGTCAATAAAGATGTGCCTTATTTACCTAATACCTTGGCTTGGCTTCCTCCTGTTTATGGTTTTGACTCAGTGGAAACCAAAGAGGCCATACAGATTTGGTGAGATTTCACTTTTTTTAGTTAATTCAAAACTTATAGAAACAAATGATCAGTTATTTAGCTGAATGTACTATCTTCTCATGGAAATTCTCTGAAATACATTTGTTTATTTTTTTTAGTTTTTTTCATTTGTTTAGATATGGTTTTTTTTTGGTACCAGGGACCAAACTCAGGACATTGTGCTTTCTACACTCTTAAGCCATTGAGCTATCTCCCAGGCCCCATTTGTTTAGACATTCACATCCCATGAAGTTAAACATTTCTCTTCTCAGGACTGCATACTCCTCACTGGATGTCGCAAGAAGGGGCAGTATGCACATTCTCATTTGTCTTCAGAGTTTCAGGACATCCCTGAATGTTGGGAATGGTTTCATCTAGTTCTAAAATAATCTCATTTTATAGCAAGAGCTACTGCTGATCATTTTCCCTTTTACAACAATGTTGTTATTCTTACTTTTTAAAGACCATAGGTGAGTCTAAATACTGCCTTCTTTCATTCTTCTACAAAAAGATAATGAATGAAGGATCTAAACATTAAAACAGAAACATTAAACTTTCTGGAAGATAAAATAGGTAAAACACTTGAAGGCATAGATGTAAGAAAGGATTTTCTAAACAGAACCACAATTGTATAAGAAATAGCAGCATGGGTCAACTAAGGTTATTATATTAGACTAAAAAGCTTCTGTATACCAAAAGATTCAATCAGTTAAATGAAGAGAAAACATACAGAATGGGAAAAAATTTTGCTAGCTACTCTTCATACAGAAGACTACTATTTAGAACATACAAATAACTCAAAAAAATTTAAACCACATAAATTTAATGATACAGTTAAGATATGCTCACAAGAAATAAATAAATATTTCACAGATGAAGAAATGCAAGTGGTTAAAAATATATTAAGCAAGATCAACATCTTTGGCCATTAGAGAAAGGTAAATCAAAACAATGCTAAGATTCTACCTTACTCCACAAAGAATGGCAACTTTAGGAAATCAAACAATAACAAATTCTGGCATTGCTGTGTGAACAAGGAACTCTCCTGCATTATTGGTGGGAACGTAAACTAGTGCAAACATTATGCAATCCTGTATGCATATTTTTCAAAGAGCTAAAATTAGAAATTTCATACTACCCAGCTCTTCCTGTGCTAGATATCTTCTTTAAATACTACAGTGATACAAGCATGCCAAATATTTGTAACAGTATAATTCATAATAGCTAAATCCTTGAAGTAGCCTGTATACCAATCAACTGATGATTGGATAAACAAGTTGTTTACCTAGTCTATATTCCATTATATATTGCAATACTATTTTGCTACAACGAATGACAAATTTGAGGATTTTGTAGGAAAATGGATGCATTGGGAAAATGTAATATCGAGTGAAATAAATCAGACACACAAGCTTAAATACTGTGATATCTCTCATTTGAGTGAGGTAAAGTACAAAGAAAATGTTGAAGGATGGATAGAAAGGGACAAGGGGACTTATCCAATAGGGAAGTGGTGTAAGGAGACAAGTGACATAGGGGAAATAAATGTAACTTCCATCCAGCCAGATGTCAGATAAACTGAATTTCTGTTCCTCAAAATCAAAGAATGAATTCTAAGGACAGGAGGAGATCTGAAAATAAATGATCCCACATCTCAAAGGAAGTTTCATAGAGCAAAATTAATAGGTAGGTACAATGTGGGCCAAAGTTATGATCAGCCAATAATATTGATTACAGCTAAAGCTGCTTAGGCAATATTGATGTAAAGAGGAAGCAGTCACTTGGATACACTTGTTTATCTAGTCTTTATTTGGCAAGCGATGCTAATTATTTTATCCTTTGGAGCAGTTTAGAGGCCTGGTCCTTCTGTCTTTATCTTGAGGCCTGGCTTCCAAAAAATGCAACGCCAGCATAGTTTTACTGTGTTCTCATCCTCTGTATTGACTTCCTTGAGGGTTAGCCTTGTTTGACTGCCTACGTTATTTCTAGCTAAATTTTTTGTATATAATACAAGGAAAAGGGGTGAGGAGGAATGGAAGGGAAAATGAGAGGAATAATGGTGCCACATACAAGGCCATGATCAATCCAATCAGTGCAAACATTATGTGCCATAACATGAGCTAAGACAATTAATATCAAAAAGTATGTAAAAGGTGATAGGGAAACAAGAGGAGAGGGGAATGGGATGGTGACTAGAAAAAAGAAGCTCAAACAGTAATATGTACATATAACCACTCCCCAAGATGAATAAAAGCTGCGTGGATTACAAACATGTACTAATGACATAAAATATATATTTTATTAAAGCCAAAATATTGTCATTTTACCTAACACATAACAATTTTACTTTCTTCCTTTTCTCTGGTTATTACCCAGAAATCTCTTTGCAGCTCAGGGTCCTGGGTTCTAAGTGTAGTTTCCTTACATTCTCATAGATGTTTTGCTGTGTAGTAAGCCTTGTTTCTTGGAATTACTCTTAGATTTTGCTGCGGACATAGTTTCTAAGAGTTTGATATTTACCTTCATACTTGTGATCATCCAATAAACACTGTACATAATTATCAGAATTTGGCTACACAAGAAAGACTCTGTAATAAATAATGTACATTTATTTAATTATGCATTCATTGAATATTATTCATTTATCCATTTCTTGTATTAGTCATTAAACATCCATGAAAATCCCTAGGGCTGATCTAGATGGGAATGGAGAGTTGAGTGAGACATAGTCTTTGCTCTCTAGCTAATGGCTTATAGTACAGTCAGAGGATAAGAAAATACCAGCAGACCTGGGGAGATAGCTGAGAGGTATAACCACCTGCCCGGCAAGTCCAAGGTCCTGAGTTCAATCGTAGGTAGAAAAAAAGAGAAAGAAAAGAAAATGCCAACAGCTAAGTATTAAATTGTGAACATAGAGGTGAAGAGGTTAAGAGAAGTTTAGGATTATCTATCTATCATCTATCTACCTACCTATCGAGTAGTCAGCAAAAATAATCATACTCTTAATTTTGGATTTTATTATTGAGATTTCATCAGGTTTTTCAACTGAAACTTTAAGGAATAATAATTTTCATGTTCTTAGTTAAACCCATTATAGGTTTTGCTTGAAAATTTCAGCTTCTTACAGCAACTAGTGCGATCTAGTGAAAAAAGCATGTGAGTTTTGGCAGAAGACAGGCTGGGAAGTAGTGAGGAAAGCTGATATGCCTTCATTGTTTGTGCAGCACCTTTGACTCTCTTCTGTTTCAGTTTCTCTGTACCAAGAAAATAAAAAAGAAGTAAAACTGCTCAGGGGACTTACGTTCAGTGCACGCAAATAAGATTTCTGTGGTGACACCAAACGTACTGAACTTCCTCCTTCAAGTACCAGTTTTTCGGTTATCAACAGGATATGTGGGTGCCGCCCATAGTTAAGCATTTTTGGCTCCAGCTTGTTGCAAAGAAACAAGAGTGCATACCTCAGTTTAGCTCCAGGGTAAGTCACAGACTAGCTTTTGGGTGTTGGTGGTTCCATATGGAAGGTGTTGTGGGAACATAAAGATCAAGAGCGAAGTTGGGAAATTGAAATGGTGTCTTGCTTCTAATCTCAGAGTTCTACACTGTGAGCAAAGGTGACTGCTTTTGTATCTTACCAGAGTCCAAAGTTAGGGATAATGCCATCAATCCCCACCAGCACACTAAGACCATGAAGTCTGTGATGCATCTTACTCCTTGCTAATGGCTCTTCATAGAGTGGAAGTTGGAAAGATGGCATAAAGTGGTAAGTAATGAGTTGTCCTCAATGAAACTTATTGAGAATATTTGACAATTTTATCCGATAAGGGGGATACGAATTTCTGCTGTATATAGTTTATCTACTTACAAAATGACGGAATATTTTCAGACATAAGATAACTGAATTAGCTAGTTTAGCTTCCAGAGATACTGAGAGCATTAAGACACTTAGGTCTTGTACTAGGAATAACTACTACAAAGACAACAATATGCAATGTATTAATTATTGTAACTGCACTACTAACCTGTTTTGAAACTATTTCATTGCTACTTCTTTTTCAATAAAATTATGCAAATATAAAAAAATTAAAATTGAAAAAGACACTTAGGATTACCCAGATAGTTAGTGGCAAAGCTGTAACTAATACCTGTTTTATAATACACATCACACTTTGCCTACAGCAGCTTGAATTTGCTAGAGAATATTATGAATATACTTTGGAACCTGGTAGGTTTTAGGTTAGGAAAGGATAAAGTATGCTAGATCATTTCAGAGTCTTCCTAGAGGAGTTACTTGATCATTTAAAGTGTGTGTGTGTGTGTGTGTGTGTGTGTGTGTGTGTGTGTAAACTTCAGCCCTATTTGATAGAACAGTCCTAAAGTGAGACATTTGTCTTTTCAGTGATTATTACCGTTAAAGAGTGTTAGCACTTTTTTGGTTCTGAGCTGAGTTGACTGAGTTGAAAAAAACTTCCAGTTCGGGAGGTTCTTGGAGTGGACTCTGCAAAACTAAGGGGTCCAGGATCAGTTTAAATAGAGTGACAAATTACTTTGTTGTACTTTTCTTAAGGAGAAAATGTTTTTTCTATCTTTTTTTAGATTTTTAGTACATGCTTACATTCCTATGGGGAAGCTGGTACATGTACATAACACATCTTAATTCCTTTTTTAATCCCCTTTTTCTTCCCACCCTCTACTTCCACTTAACCCTTGACCTCTTCCTGCTTTTCTGGTACGTCTCTCTAGTACATGTTTACATTCATTGTCTAGAGTTGGTACATGTGCATAACTCATCCCAGTTCCTTTTTCCATCCCTTATCCCTTGTTTTTCTCCCCTTCCTCCATCTCTTAATCATCTTCCCCTTTGATAATGATCTATCTCCCTAATTCCTATTACCTATATTTAATTTTGCTCTTTAGTTGTACTCTGGTTTTCTTATATAAGAGAAACAATGTGATCTAGTATTCTCAGTTTCAAGAATCTTGAAAATGAGGATATTCTTATTTTGGCTGTTCAAATGGATGTTGGGGGGTCACTGCCATTTCAGTTAACTAGGGAGTTTATTTGAGTAATTAAATAAAGTAAAATTATTCACATCTAAATTAGGCAAGATTCGGGTATACAGAAGTGTGAAGGAACTTGAATTGCACTGAGGATCAAGTCACATATTCAGGACAAGTATTTTTACCATGATTCAGGTTAAACATAGGTTCTTCTTTGGCCAGTTGCATTTTGGGAGATCCATCTGAGAATGTTGTGGAGTTCATGTTGTATGGACTTTTCAAACTCTAACAGTGACATAGCACAAGACCGCAGATAAATGAACACATTTCTGGATGGTTTATGGTGGTGCTTTGTGACTAGCTGTGTTTGAGGTGAGTAGGGGTCCTAGAAGCCAAATAAGTTATATCCCTGCCATACATCCAGCAAAGAAGACAGAGATATTTGTAAAACTACAATTTCAATAAGTTCAGGACAATGGCTTGTGAGGGATGATTTTTGCTCTATGTGAAAACTTTTGGAGAAGCAGGTAATTTATACTCCAGATCAAGATATTTTACAAGGAAATGTTTTTCTCTTATTGATTCACATGATTTACAAGCAGTGTGAAGTCCATTTATCAATGTACAAGCAGTCAAGAAATATAGATTATAACCTATTGTACTAATAACTTATTGTGTATCACTGGGCAAGTTGTTGTGTTAATTTTGTGTCAGTAATCTCCTCTATAACAATGGGAGAGGGCTTAGAACAGATGGTCCTAGTAATAAAATGACTTGAGTATAAACTACTTGGTAGGGCCGGGGAGATGGCTCAGTGGAATAAGCGCTTCCTTGGCAAGCATAAGGGCCTGAGTTCAATCCCCGGTTCCGCAAAAATAAATAAATAAATAAATAAATAAATAAATAAACTACTTGGTAAAGATGAAGAGATATGTGCCATGGATTAGTAAATAATAGGGCACATTAAGGGACTAACTAGAATGGACCTTCTGGAAGTGTAGTTCATATCATCAAGATAACCAAATAATCTTTCTTAATCTCCACATTTTTTTCACATAATCTGATCATAATAGCTTCAACTTTTGGATCGCTGTCAATTATTTTTAAAAGATGACAATATATGATAAACTGCAAAACATAAACATGAGAGAGGGTTTTAAAGTCTAAATTGCACAATGATAATAATGTTCATTCAATATCTTTAATCTTGTAAACATGGTTCCCTTTGACAAACACAAATCTCACTACAAGGTCATTGTGGACTTGATACTCTTTCTAGGAATAAGATCCTTGACTTATAGAAAATCTACCTATGCATTTGAAGATTTCCAAGTGTTTTTGTGCCTTAATGCCAAGAATACTTTACAGGTCTATAATTCTTACAGGTCATATTATAGAAATAATTTTGTTTTATTTTTTCCCAAATATGTTTACTATAATAATTAATATGCATTTTTCAAATAACAAATGCCTTTAATATACCCACTGTAAGAATTACTGTACTAGACCTAGTCTTGCCTAAAAACTGTGTTTCTTTGAGGATACTGTAAACTCAGAAAAGTATAGACTCCAACTAAATCCCTGGAGTTGACTCTGTATACAAGAAGAAATGAACTCACATTTAATGCTTACTATATATCAGACAAAACCATCAGTACTTTTCCCATTGAATGCTTACAGTGGTTTTTGTGTCAGAAACTAGAATCCTACTTTTACAAATGAGAACAATGATGCCTAGAGATATGAAATGAATTATTTCAAGTGAGAGAACTGATAAATTAGTCATGTAAGTCATGATATAACCCCAAATCTGCACAAATAATATAATTCTTTCTATGTATAAAATATTTTCCAAACTGAAAACATAATATCTAATCAGACTTTTTAAAATTATTAAAAGTCCAATAAAAGCCATGCATTGAAAGTGAAATTTAAACTTTAAATTTAAAGTTGTGAGTAGCCTAATTGCTTTAACTGATTTTAGTTATAAAATATTATTTTTTTTTGGCAGAACTGGGGATTGAACTCAGGCCCTTGCACTTAGACTGTCTTGAAATTTCATCTGGCAGATTAGTCTACCAACCTTAATTTTAGTCTTCTACAAATTCTCAGGATATGAGTAAAGTGCAGATGAAATTTCTGCCACAATACAATGCACAACAACTAATGAAGTTCCTGTTCTCAACTGAAATCCTGAGAGCCTTATCTTTACTCTCTAAGTTCAGGTCTTCAGAGCTGCAACCATATCATCCATCAGGCTCTGCTTATAGCATTCCAAGGTTACTTTAAACTTCATCTCCATACCTTTCCAAATACTCCCACTCATCAGTTCCAAAGGCTTCTAAACCATCTGGTCAGGTTCAGTCATATCTCAGAATTCTGGAACTGATTTTCTGTATTAGTCACCTACTTGTCACTGATACGCAGTCCTTAACAACTACAATTTATGGTGAAAAGACTTGGCAGAAGAAAGCTTTTCACCTCTTATTGGCTAAGAAACAGATCTGGGAACCACCGCCAAGGATGAAAGTTAGTTATTGGATTTAAGACCAAAGGCTAGGGCTCTGTGATACACCCAGACACACATCCAGCAGTGTGCCTATTTAATCCTCTCAAGGGTTTCCTAACCAGTCAGGTTTCTATACTAAAACCTAACAACCACAAGTTCTTTAAGAAATGTAGATGTGGAAATATTGATGTTAATCACAAGACAGCAGTTTAGGGAAATAGTAGGTAGCAGAAATGTGTCATCTGTTATTTAAAAGTGTTTATTATTTTGCTGAATGCTTCTACCTAGAATTTAAATAGGAAATTTGTATTGTATATGCAATTAAGTCCAATTACACTAATATTCTTTCGATGGTTAATTATGAGTAGGTTGGGTTTTGGTCATATACTGATGGGTGAAACATATTTTTATGATACTTGTGAAGTTACTATTACTGCTAGGGAAATAGCCAATAGGTAAGTAAACAACATTTGAGTTACAAATGTTCATGCAATAAAGTAAAATAATAGAACATATGACAATACATAATGATACGTAAGATTCCATTGATAGTGTTAGTGATGAATGTCTCTTGAAAACTGAGACTAAAATGAGATAGAAATAGAAAGATCTGGAGGCAAAAAATTCCAGACAGAGAACAACATATACAGATACTGAAGTCTTTGTAATATAAAAAGTCTGGTTTGTGTTTGGAACAAAAGTATTTCAGTGTTGTTTAAATCAGAGCAAAATGAGGAAGTGAAAGAAGCCATAACAGATTTGACCTTTAGGTCCAAAGGAGAAGTTTGAAATTAATGCTAACAAGAAATGAAAACCAGTAAAAAAAATTTAACATAAAGGAATGATATGACATATCAAACAAGGATCATTTGGCCTACATGGGAAAAGGTCTAGAAGGAATCAAGAGATGGCATTACTGCTGACATCAAGTGCTAATTTATTTATTTATTTATTTCATTAAATTTAGTAAAAATCAATAAATTTATATCATATTATAAATTGTATACAAATACTGAAATGTGACAGATAGAAGATATAGACAGAGTGATTTTCAGAGTAATATTTCTGAAATGAATATATCACATGAGATTAATAAGATTGCACATTGTAAATAGATTATTTACAAACATAAATGAATATAACAATAAAAATTGTCCAAAATAAAAATGAAGAAGAACTTACAGATCAGTCATATAATAGTTCATTCTGTGTAAAAATCAGAAACTTATATTCATACAACTAGAATTCTCAAAGTAGAAAGAGGTAGGCAATGAATATGTAAAGATTTAAAATTTCTGAATTTAGTTGAATTTATAACATCACATTTCCAAGAAAAATGAACCTTTTGCACAAGAAATTTGAATAAAATCATCCCACAAAAATGAAATTGTCCAAAACTTATTGTAAAGAAAACAATCATTAAAGCATATACATTAAAAAATTAGCTATGGAAGAAAAAAAAATTAAATAGCATCTTATTCCACAGTAGAAAGAAAAAAATGACAAAGTGTGTAAGAAACTAGACTAATGAAAAGACTGAAAGAAAGGGAAAAAAAGATCTGTTCTCTTTGAATTTTATACTTAGCAAACATAACTTTGAAAACTAAAAGTAGAATATTTTCCAGTTATACAAACTTGAAATATTCTAATACCTCCAGACGTAGCATTTAGGAAATAACAAAGAGCACAATTCAGAAGGCAAGAGAAGTTGTTGTATGCTCCTGGATGAAGAATAAAAAGCTCTCAAAATGATAATTATGCAAGGCTATGTAACATATTTTAGATGAACCCATTTAAAAGTCATTAAAGATTTCTATGAAACAGTATCAATCTTATGTAGGGTTATACATATATTTTTTTCATATATGTGTGTGTATAAAAGACAAGGAAGGGCCAGGGAGATGGCTCAGTGGAATAAGCACTTGCCTGGCAAGCTCAAGGACCTGAGTTCAATCTCCCATGGTTCCACACAAAAAAAAGATAGGGAAGAAAAATGTAATATAGTAAAGTCAATGGAAAATGGAAATGCACTTCTTAAAGTTTCTAACACTAGGAGAAAATATAATACCATGTCTTTTAAATAGATTGTAAGTCAAATATACAGTATAAATCTTAAAACAAAAATTAAGATTAATCAATATTCAGAAAATTAAATACTAATTAATTAAAAAATTAAATGCTTCAAAACAACTGAACTAAGAAAAAGTTTTCATGATAGTAAAGAATTACTAAGAATAAAACATAAGATAAATACTGGAATGACAAATAAATGATCAGCACTTCAAACATTTTGGGGATAGGATACTGTACAAAGTTCTAGTGTGTCGTGGACATGGATAATGTCCACAACACTTACTAGTGTCCAGGTGTCACTTGTGGGACTGAGCTACTGCTATTTGCTTGATATCCACCCTGTAGACCCAGAGAGAATCATGACCCATAGGGTGCAGGAGAAGTTCATTTGTAGAGTATGCTGATGGAAATATCTTGCTGCTTTATACAAAAGAATAACTGAAAGACTGATTTTGTATGGCTTTTATTCTCCTGTGTTTAATTGTTTGCCCTATTTGGTGTGTTTTTTCCACTCTCATTCATGGAGTTGTGGTCATTTTGCTCTGTTTCTAGAACATCTTTTAGTAATGTGTGTAGGTTTGGTGATGTCATCATGAAATTCTTAAGTTGTTCTTTGTCATGGAAGCATTTCACTTCTCCATTATACTTGAAAGAGAGTTTTGCAGGCTATATCAGTCTGGGTTGGAATTTGTTTTCTTACAAGATTTGAAATAATTAGCTCCATGCTGTTCTTGCCTTGATGGTTTGTGAAGAGAAATCTGCCTTTATCCTGATGGGTTTTTCTTTAAATGTGATCTGTTTCTTTTCTTTAGCAGCTTTTGGTATACTGTTCTTGTGCTGAATTTCTGGGGTCTTCATTATTTATGTCCAGGTGTGGTTTTAATTGGGTTAATGTTATCTGGAGTTCTATATGCTTCAGTTACCTGAATAACAGATTGTTTCCCCATATTTGGGAAGTTTTTTGCTATTACTTTCATCCATATTCTTTTTTATATCATTTGTATTGATATCTTCCTTCTCATTGATGCCTATTAGTCTCACACTGTTCATCTTTGCATCATCTTGCAGGTATTGAATTATTTTTCCTTGTACCCTAGTTGGGTTTTTCCCATTAATTTTATTGATAAACAAATAGCAATGTGACAGTTTCAAATCAAATTGGTTGGACAGTTTCAATAATTCACACATTGCATACATTCTTCCTAGTGGTTAATTGCTGTACAAGATGTGGACATGATGGGGCTGGTGAGATGGCTCAGTGGTCTAAAGCACCTACTTAGAACAAGCTTAGCAAAGCACAGGGGCCACGGTTCAATACCCCAGCACCACATGCCAGCCAACCCCGCCCCCTGGTGGTCTGAGCTGGCCACACACACACACACACACACACACACACAAATAAATAAATAAAA
>NW_004525015.1:164116-167008 GCF_000260255.1 Octodon degus
AAAGAATTCTATACTTCTCATGTTTGCACATAAGTCCAAAAATCTCACCATATACAACCTTGAAGCAAGACAGTCCCACATTATTCCTTTTCCTGTCTTTTACTTTCATTCACCACCCCCTAGTTGTTTTTAAGAGATCTTTTCTTACTTTTTCACTAGATTCAATAGTGTCTTTAAGGTCTGAAAGTCTATTTTAACTTTCATTGAAATGGTTTTGCCAGCTTGTGGTTGAGGTTTTATATTCTTGTATATCACTTTCAATCTGCTACATGCATTCTATTTCTTTCCTATATTGCTTATTCAAGAATTTTTACATTCTGCTCTATTTTTATATCAGTGTCTTCTTTAGAAGCACTTAGTACTTCTTTCATTATAGTTATCATTTCTTTTTTTTACTTCAGAAATTATTTCTGATCTGATTTCCTCTATACCTTTCTGTTGTTGTTTCTTTGCTTCAGATGCTATTATTTCAGATTCCAGGTGTGTGATTTCCAATTTCTTCTATGCTAGTGTTTTCTGCATTTGTTCTTGGTGGACTCGGGGCCTGAGACTGCATTTTGTTCCTTCCCTTTGTCATTTTGTATGCCACTGTCTTCTGACCTTTGGTGTGGAGCTTAGAGTTGTTACCTTAGCACCAGGTCTGGATCTACCAAGTTCAACCTTGTCCAAGTGGGTGTGGCTTGGATCTGGCTTCTGTGCTCCACTTCTTTCCATTGCAGCCCTTGGAGTTGAACTCTCTGTGCCACTTTGGCAAGATGTTCTGTTCCTGAACCAGCCGGGTGGGTCTTGCCTCTAGCCACTTTGCAGGGAGTTCTGCTGCAGATTCCATGATGGGCCTGGGTTCTGGGTTGAATGAGGATCCAGTGGGACCTAGGTCATCTCACTCACATGGCGGGTCTGGGCTCTGGGTGGAATGAGGATCTGATGGGCCCCAAGTCATCTCAAGGAGTGCTTATTTAATGAAAAGAATTTCGACAAGTTTGATAAATGCCAAGAGAAAGAGAAAGGAAGGGGCTGGGGAGATGGTTCAGTGGAATAAAGTGCTTCCCTGGCAAGCACAAGGGCCTGAGTTCAATGCCCGGTCCCACCCACCCCCAAAAAAAAGAGAGCGAGAGAAAGGAAGATGTAGATAAGTATAGGTTCCAATTGTAATACATCATCTTTTTTAACCCATTGAATTATTTTTATTTAATACAATTTACTTAAATTTTCTGAGCCTCAATTTTTTCATTTGTAATATACAAATGACCATAGGTCTGCTTGCAATTTGTCATAACTAAGTCCTGAAAAAAACCCAGATGGCCATCAACTAAGGCATGGACAAAGAAGATGTGGTATTTTTACACAGTGGTGTATTATCTAGATATAAAACAGGATAAATTTGAAGCTTTTGTTGGTAAATGGATGCAACCATAGACCATACTCTTAAGTAAAATAAATCAGACGTACATGTGCTAGCATCTTACTGTCTCCTTAGTGTGAGAATCTTAAAGAGAAAATGGAATCTGAATGGTATAACCAATACTAGGAATAGGGATTGAACTTATGAAAAAGGAAAGAGTTACTGAGTTGAGGAGAAGGACAGGAGATGGAGGGGGGGGGAAAGAGATACATCTGTATATGTAAGCAGCATAGTTTGGACAACTGTACTGTACATTTCTGCCAGTCTATGGAAAGGAGCAGATGATGCTTAATTTGTTTTGTCTTTTAAATTAATTTTATTAAGAAAGAAGTAGCAATGAGACAGTTTCATAACAGGTTAGTAGGACAGTTACAGTAACTAACATGTTGAATGTTGTTGTCTTTGTAGTAGTTATTCATAGTACAAGATACAGACATGATATCTTGTCTAAACACTATTAGTTCAAAACATTCTTCTGTCCTTTTTATAATTGTTTCTCCATTTTCTCCTCTTAATTTCTTATTTATTTCTTTTCTTTCTTCTTCCAAATTTGTGTGCATATATCTGGTAATATGAATAACTAGTTGGAAGACAACACTATGCATTACAACAAATACTGTGAAATTTGTGCTACTTTGTTAAGTGAAATTCTGTATCATTTGTAATTTTTCTTTTTTAATTCTGTTTTGTACTATATTTATAAAATAAAAAAATCATAGGACTGCTGTGAGGAATAAAAAGGTACTTAACCTATAAATATGGCAGATTTCATTGGATGATAATATTAGTATTAGACAGAGTTTTGGAAAGTTACTATATGGGCAAGACTGGTGTATAAGCAGTCCTGTTTGGAAGCTACAATATGGCAGCATTCAAAGAAGAGTGATGATGCTGGCCTGCATTAGGATGATGAAAAGAGAAAGATACAGATGGGAAATAATTTTAGGAGTATAAATCATGTAATTTATGATTATATATAGCGTGTAAATACAGTAACAGGCATTTAAGTGACTGTTCAATCTCCAGATTGAATGTCTGGGAGGAGAACCATATCACTGAGTGAAAAAAAAAGCACTGAGTGAGGGATGAATCACAAATATCACATCTCTTTGTTAGAGAGAAACCAAAAATATGTCTAGATTTAAAGGGAGAAATATTGGTAGCATAACATTGGTAATCAATCGCTGAGAGTGAGTGAGCAAGCCAGAGAGAAGGAGAGAGACAGACAGAGAGATAGAGGCAGAGACTGAGAAAGAGGCAGAGAGAGATACAGAGGGAGGGAGACAGAGAGAGACAAAGACAGAGACACAGACAGAGACAGAAACAAGTAGCACACTTTGCATTTTCTTTTAATTTCTTTTTTGCTTTAACTTTATTTTATTTTATTTATTTTTTGTTATATTTTTAATTTTTTAATAGATTGCAAATTGAAAATGAATTATTTACAAACATAACTGAATATAACAATAAAAACTGTCCAAAATAAAAAT
>NW_004525015.1:168522-173891 GCF_000260255.1 Octodon degus
AGTTTTGCAGGATAGATCAGTCTGGGTTGGAATTTGTTTTCTTGCAAGACTTGAAGAACTTTGCTCCATGCTCTTCTTGACTTGATGGTTTGTGAAGAAAAATCTGCCATTATTCTGATGGGTTTTCCTTTAAATGTGATCTGTTTCGTTTCTTTAGCAGCTTTTAGTATACTGTTCCTTCTGAGGTTGTGTTTCTTTCTTAAATTTCAGAGTGATACAAATTTTTCAAACTCAGCTAAGTGCTTCCTTTAAAAGACCATATTTTTCTGCCCATTGCAAATAAATTCTACTTACTGCTCCACAACAAGGGGATCTTATACTTAAGTTTCACTGAAAGATATCAGAGAAACCCATGTCCTATCTTTCTTCAGTCAGTAAAAAATAAGAAAATTTTGGAAAGGAGACAATGAGCTCACATTGAATTATGAATTTTGGAGAGATATAAAGTCACAATAAAAATGTATGAATGTGAATTCTAGATCACTGTTTCCACAGATTAGTCTCTGATATTTAGCACAGAGTTATAATTAAATATACTCTTTTAATTAGAAAAACTATACCAATGAAGAAAAAAATAAGTATATTTGTTAATGGAAAAACTTTTGTCAATGCAAAAGTGATAGTCTGATTTTAGTGAGTGTGAGACATTTTTAGTTTTTGTAATTGAAATGCACTTGTAACTTCACTTAGATTTTGCATCATAATGTATGCCAGTCCTCATACTGAAGTCAAAATGGGTACTGGGGAAGAATGGTTGGCATCCATCAGGACAGATGTTTACTTCTACTCTAATAACCAAACTTGAGGAGACTTAATGTCATAAGATCACAATGTGTTACTATGGAACTAGAAAAGCTCTATCATAATGTGTTTTTACATGTCAAAATGAATGGCAGATAAGCTAGCTGCATTCCACTAAGTAGACGATGTTAGTCAGGAAGAGGCTAGTGGCACAGTGAAATAACAATCCCTGTCTCTTAGTCATTTTAGTTATTTCAGTTGTCATAGAGAAAATAACTAGCCTGCTCTCTCATCACAGGGACAAAATTCCCCAAACCCATGATTTAAAGGAAGACAAGTTCATTTTGGGTCATCATTTCAGAAGTTGCAGTCCAAGTCCAGCAGCCTTAATACAGAAGCTAGCATGGTGTAAGGGCCTGGGTAGAGGGAAGCTGCTCACATCACAGCAATGAGGAACAGAGGGGAGGGAAAGGAAGAGCCAGAGAGGGAGATGTGCCCTTCGAGTTCATGGCCCCAGGGACCCATCTCTAACAGGACCCTATTACCTAATAGCAAGTCTTCTGTATTAGCAGTCCCTCTCATAATTCCATTACTTTTCATGAATCTAGATACGGATACATGAGGCAGAGATAGGTAGGGGGCATTCTATATCCACACCACAATAGCTGCATCATGGTAAATCCCATCATTACAGTTTTCTAGCTTTCTTAAGAAAATTTACTGCATCTTCTATACTTTAGTTTCATCATCTGTATTCTGAGGGTATTAATACTTCTACCTCTTAAAATATTTGATAAAATTAAATTACATACTACATATAGAAACTTGTTGATTCTGGGATTCATCCTTGATAGGCAAAACATGATGATTTCTTCCTTTTGCACACTGTTCATTCCTCCACCCCCTATTGTAAGTCATGCATATATGTGCAAGATGACTAAAAGTATCTTTTAGACATATCATAGATGATAGTATAAGTAGAGTGAGTGAAATAGAGGAGGGAAAGTCAAAATACCTTTTAGAATAATGGTAGCTCATGCTGCAACTCTTTTCCTGTCTTTGAATTCATCACTTAGGATTTTGTTCTTTTACCATATCTCCATGTACAGGAGTAGGACTGAACATGATATAAGAAGCCATTATGCCACTGATGAGGAAACTCGAAAACCACATCACATTTTTGTTGTACATTTTCTTGGCACAAAACAAAGCAAATAAAACAAAAACACTCCACCTAAGGAACAAACTCACTACTTTATTCTTTCACTTTCAGTCCTAAGTATAACAATCATACCTGCAGGACAATAGACTGCGTGCTTGCAAAATATGGGAAGAAGGGTTTTTCTGGATAACAGGTCTCTTATCCTTGCAAGTGAAATCCCAAATATGGCCTTTAATAGGAATGTAGACATGATAAACTCCTCTATGTTGCTTTGCTTCTTTTACCTGTATGAAGAGGGCCAAAGTCGGCGACCCCGCCTCCCAGCTTGTCCGACCCGGCCTGCTACCCGCCTGGCGCTCCCCACCCGCGCGCCCGCCCACGCCTGTGGACTAGGTGGGGGGGCCTGGGGCAAAGCGCGCGGGGTGACAGGCCCCGCCTAGCAGGAAGCCCGAGTCCGCGGGCGCTCTGGCCCCGCGCAGTGCTCTTCATGAAGCATGTCAGCCACCAGCGTGGACCCTCAGAGAACAAAAGGACAAGATAATAAAGTACAAAATGGTTCTTTGCATCAGAAGGCTACAGTTCATGATAGTGACTTTGAGCCCTACCTTTCTGGACAGTCCAATCCAAGTAACAGCTACCCCTCGATGAGTGATCCCTACCTGTCCAGCTACTAACCGCCATCCATCGGATTTCCCTACTCCCTCAATGAGGCACCGTGGTCCACTGCAGGAGACCCTCCAATTCCATATCTTACTACCTATGGACAGCTCAATAATGGAGACCACCATTTCATGCATGATGCGTTTTTGGGCAGCCTGGGGGCCTGGGCAACAACATCTATCAGCACAGGTTTAATTTTTTCCCCAAAAATCCCGCATTTTCAGCATGGGGGACAAGTGGTTCTCAAGGGCAGCAGACTCAGAGCTCAGCGTATGGAAGCAGTTACACCTACCCACCTAGCTCCCTGGGTGGCTCGGTTGTTGATGGGCAAACAGGCTTTCACAGTGACACGCTCAGCAAGGCTCCTGGGATGAACAGCTTGGAACAGGGCATGGTAGGCCTAAAGATTGGGGATGTCACCACCTCTGCTGTCAAGACAGTAGGTTCATTTGTCAACAGTGTAGCATTGACAGGTGTCCTTTCTGGCAGTGGGGGGACAAACATAAGCATGCCAGTTTCAAAATCAACCTCCTGGGCTGCCATTGCCAGCAAGCCTCCAAAACCACAGTCTAAAATGAAAACAAAGAGTGGGCCTGTGGTGGGGGGTGCACTGCCTCCTCCACCCATAAAGCATAACATGGACATCGGTACCTGGGACAACAAAGGACCTGGACCGAAGGTGCTAGCCCCTCAGCAGACATTGCCTCCCCAGGCTGCCCCACAGCCCCAGCAAGTGCTGGCTCAACCTCCCCCAGCTCAGCCTCCACCTTTGGCCCAACCACAGTATCAGAGCCCTCAGCAGCCACCCCAAACTCACTGGGCTGCCCCTCGGAATAGAAATGCAGCCTTGGGCCAGAGTGGAGGGGCCAGCAGCGATTGCAACTCTTCTGCAAACACCCAACCTAATTCTGCCCCAAGTGCAGAATCCCACCCTATCCTTGAGAAACTGAAGGTTTCCCACAGCTACAACCCTAAAGAGTTTGACTGGAATCTTAAAAGTGGAAGAGTGTTCATCATAAAGAGCTACTCTGAGGACGACATCCACCGCTCCATCAAGTACTCCATTTGGTGTAGCACAGAACATGGCAATAAGCGCCTAGACAGCACCTTTCATGCCATGAGCAGCAAGGGGCCCGTCTACATGCTCTTCAGTGTCAATGGGAGTGGGCATTTCTGTGGGGTGGCTGAGATGAAGTCCCCTGTGGACTACAGCACTAGTGCTGGGGTCTGGTCTCAGGACAAGTGGAAGGGAAAGTTTGATGTGAAGTGGATTTTTGTCAAAGACATGCCCAATAACCAGCTCTGGCACATCAGACTGGAGAACAACGACAACAAGCCAGTCACAAACTCCCGAGACACACAGGAGGTGCCCCTAGAAAAAGCAAAGCAAGTGTTGAGGATTATTGCTTCCTACAAGCACACAACCTCCATCTTTGATGACTTTTCTCACCACGAGAAGCGCCAGGAGGAGGAGGAGGAGGAGGAGGAGGAGGTCCGCAAGGAGCGGCAGAATCGAAACAAACAATAAGGACAAGCCAGGTTCTTACGTGGTTAGCAGCTGGCTTTGAAAACAGTTTAACTGTATGCTCGGTGCTGCTTGTGGTGTCAGCTCCCACGTGTCATCCTTGTGAGAGATTGAGTGTTGCATCTTTATCTTCTTTATAGTTCATTTAAGCTGATGGATCTGTGTTCATTTGTATTTTTTCTATGTATTATAATATTGTAGAACTCACTAATAAAGGAATATTTTTTGTCAGCTTATCAGACTGACCTGATGCAAGATACAAATATCCTTAAAAATGAAACAAAAAACCTAATACATCCCAAAGTTTTTTTTTTATTTTGGCAGAAATTATGTTCTTTTTTATGTTCTTATTCTTATATCCAGCCATTTAATATTTCTAAAGGAAACTACAAAAATTTTACCCTTTTACTGCTTTTTTGCAAACAGAAAATAACCTATGAGCTGTTTGTCATTAAGAGTATGCTGTTAAAAATCTCCTCAGTGCTGAAATCAGAAGGTTAGTGGTTGCCCTGTTGGGCTGGTTCACCATTTTTCTGTTCATGCTGTCTAAAATGCTAATCTGCCTTTTGGTTTTGCTGCTAGGCAGAAAGAGAAATTTTAGTTTTTCAAATGTGACGATGGTCGCCACTGGAAGAGCCGCCCCTCACAGAGTGTTGCCCACCAGCAGCTGTACCGCGCCCGCTGCCTGCCGTCTCGCTCCTACCAAGGACTTGGAAGGTGTTTGCGGTCCGGTTCTGTGTGTGCGTTCTGATTCTTTGCGGGTCGTTTTTAATTTGCCCTTTTCTTCACTTGATAATCCTAATGCCATCTTCAGTTTTTTACTAATTATGCTGAGCTTTAAATGTAGGCTCTGGATAGTACAGTGCAACGGATGATGTCGACTAAATTCCACGCGTGCGTCTGATTTTTCTTTTCTTGTTGAACGGTTTAAAAATCAAAAAAACAAAAAAAATCCTTTTAGGAAATAATTTGCTGTCATGTGTTGTGGAATGAGGGGCCGTTGTGGAGCTGCCCTGCTACCTAGAGTGGAGTTGAGCATGACAGCGGGCCCGTGCCCGACACCCTTGCGCACGAATCTGCACGCAACCACTGAGGAGGATCCTTGCTGTCTTAGAGCGCAGACGCCTTCCACAACCATTTACTCTAAAAGACCCTCTGAGTTAAAAGTTGAAGCTGTATTCTTTAGACTTGTATTTGAAACCGTGTCATTTCCTCTGAGCTGTTACTGCCTGTACAGAGTCCTGACCAGCGATGGATTGCTGTCCTCTAGGAGAATACAAG
>NW_004525015.1:173991-178770 GCF_000260255.1 Octodon degus
ATAAATAAATACACCTGTTAGCAAAAAAATAAAAAAAATAAATAAAAAATAAAGAGGGCCAAGTTAGAACACTTCTAAAGCTCCTTTTCAGCCTGAACATTTAAAAATATTTAAAAGATTTAGTCTTTTGCCATTCTTATGTCATCATCTGCAATTTGTACAACTCCATGGCCTGACCTTGGGAAGCTCTAAAAATTACCCTATACTCTCCCTGCCCTTCTATAATACACAGTAAAAGCTCAAATTAAAGCATACAATACGACTAAAGGTGTCAAAAAGATTTCTCTCTATAATTATATCTTCGATAATTGAAAATATTAACTCAAATTGTTTTCAGAAATTATTTTGGTAGTTCTGCTTTGCTGGTATATTTAGCAATGTTTGCTGTAACTACTGGAAAATATGTCATGCCAGTGATGCCATACCAGTATGATGTTCCCCTTAGAGGGAGAAATTGGTCTATTCTCTTCCAAGATGACATGGTAGAAATCCTTAATTTAGTTTATAAATTCATATATTGAAGTTTTTCAAGTACATGTAGAATGACACATAACCCATATTAGATGAACTGCAGGAGAGTCCCAGTCACAATAAAATAGCATATGCTCAAGTAAGAGGGTCATTTTCTACATGCTGACATTTCACTGTAGGAAGTTAGGACCCAATGAGTAAGGTGAAGAAAGGAGAAGCAAGGCTCACCAAAAAATGAGACGGAATTTCTTCCATTGTGATTATGAGTGAACAAAACTCACTCTAACCAGGGATTTTCCTTTTTTTTTTTTTTTTTTTTTTTCAGAACTGGGGATTGAACTCAGGCCCTTGCGCTTGCCAGGCAAGTACTTATGCCACTTAGCTACCTCCCTGGCCCCCAGGGATTTTGCCAATGAAGTTTCTGAGGAAAAGGAAATACACTTGAAGGCTGTATTGTTTTTGCTTTTGTTAGAACAATAGACTAAATATTGCAAGATTTAACTTGGCGAGCCTGAGAAAGCAGTTGTGAGATAATTAAATTATTCCCTAATTGATTTGCTGGGGGACTGGATCAGTCATAAATTTGACTTAAGCCTTTACACTTTATTCTATAGCTTCTAATTTTAATGTTATACATTTATAAAGGTAAAAAAAGAGTATCTAGGTGTTTACTAAGAATTAGTTAACCATTTTATTCTTCTTTTTGCTTTGAGCAGAGATTATAAATCCATGCCGTACCTTGGTGAATATACTGAAATATTCAAGATGGGTAGCAACAGTAACAGCAATACTGAGATTAACTGCAATGTCACTAATATGAAATTTCAGTACACTCTCTACGCAACCACCTATATCATCATATTCATCCCCGGTCTTCTGGCCAACAGTGCAGCTTTGTGGGTTCTGTGCCGCTTCATTGGAAAGAAAAACAAAGCCATCATTTTCATGATCAACCTCTCTGTGGCTGACCTTGCTCACGTGCTGTCCTTACCCCTACGGATTTACTATTATGTCAATCACCACTGGCCTTTCCAGAGGGCCCTTTGCCTGCTGTGCTTTTATCTGAAGTATCTCAACATGTATGCCAGCATTTGCTTCCTGACATGCATCAGCCTTCAGAGGTGTTTCTTTTTGCTCAAGCCATTCAGAGCCCGAAACTGGAAGCGTAGATACGATGTGGGCATCAGTGCTGCCATCTGGATCATCGTGGGCACTGCTTGTTTGCCATTTCCCATCCTCAGAAGCACGAATTTGGGCAACAGCACTGACTCCTGCTTTGCTGATCTTGGCTACAAGCAAATGAATGCAGTGGTGTTGGTCACAATGATTACAATGGCTGAACTTGCTGGATTTGTGGTTCCAGTGATCATTATTGCATTTTGTACCTGGAAAACCATTATATCCTTAAGAGAACCACTGATGGCTTTTCAAAGGGTCGGCGAGAAGCAAAAAGCACTCCGGATGGTTTTCATGTGTGCTGCAGTCTTCTTTATCTGCTTCACTCCGTATCATATTAACTTTATTTTTTATACCATGGTAAAGGAAACTATCATTAACAGTTGTTCTATTGTCAGAAGTACACTGTATTTCCATCCTTTTAGCCTTTGCCTTGCAAGCCTCTGCTGCCTTTTTGATCCAATTCTTTATTACTTCATGGCTTCAGAGTTTCGTGACCAACTTTCTCGCCATGGCAGCTCTGTGACCCGTTCTCGTCTCATGAGTAGGGAGAGTGGCTCATCAATGAATAGCTAAAAATAAAATATCCTTTTAATTATGATTTTGTATACCTGTATTGTCTTTTTCTAAAGGCCAGAATTACTAGCCAGATAAATTCCTTAATTGAATCTCTGAAACAATAGAATATTTTCTTTTATGACAATGTGGTCACAAGAATAGTGAAGACAGAGTATGAAAAAAGTGTGATGAGAATGAAAGTTACAATTTACCTATTTGCTTTTTAAAATTTTAAGGCATCCTATTAGTTAAGAGTGCTGCGATCATGCTGGTAGATTAGCTCAGGTTGGTTCTTGTATTCTTCATGGTCCTGCCTGAGTACAAGTTTCGACAGAAGTTTTTAACCAAATAGAAGTTGGCTACTTTAGATTAAAAATTTATTCAGTAAATTTCATATTGCTAATATGATAAAATCAATTCAGGGATCTTTTATAACAAGTAAAATTATATCTCATTCATAAAACCTTCGTTTTTCAATAGAAGTATCTAGCGTAAGAAATAAAAATGAAATGAAACCAATGGAAGAATGAAAGCAAAGTATACGTAGGTTTCCAGATTAAAACCTTATCAATGAGTTTATGTAAATTTATTCATTCATTGAAAATGTGTTGCTATTGTATTCTTGAGTGTCATTTTGCTAGTTCCTTTCATATATATGTATTATTTTGTCCTCCAATACGAATGTTCTCATGTGGAAATGAATAAAGTAGAATACAGTAAAATGAATCAATGAGATCTCAGCAAAGTAAAGCATCCTACATTGGGATAAATATCTGCAGAACAAAATTTGCCAAGGGTATATCCCATACACAGAAATTATTTCCTTTGACTGTATAGCTTAACAAATCATCCAGATTGCTTTAAAATATTGCAATGAATAGTAGTTTTAACACATAATTGTCACAGATACAAGCTCTAAGACAAAGAGAAAAAAATACATCATTTAATTGAGTTTTCAAAAAGCCAAAACTAAAGCCTTATGTTGCTCTTGGATTCCTGGAAGACATCTGTCCAAACCTACTTAGAAATCTTTTAAAATCTGATAGCACTGATGAAGTACTATTTAAACTTCTGCTGGTTTTGTTAAAAATGTAAAAAGTAAAATAATTTTTATAATTCACATTAAGTTAAAAACTATTTCCATAGTAGGGTGTGTCTTTGCCTCTACAGAGCATTAAATGATATAGATATAATGATTTTCATTAATTAAATACCCTGAATTTATAAAATATGTGGTTATTTCTATTAAAATGTTAGGCACCAGGCGTTAGTTTTAAAATTGGACTCCCCCGTTATAAGATTGCTTCTATGGAAAAGATTGCTTCTCCTTACATTTTCTGTATATTTCCTAAGAATATAGTATATAATAACACTTCAACATTTAAGTGATAGTTTGAGGTAAATTATGTCAGTAATAAAAATAAAATGCTTATATATAAAAATTGTGAGAAAAATGATTAGACAAAATTATATGGGCATAATTTTGGTGGCAAATATATTTAATTCTGCAGTTTTGGCTGAATAGATAATTTCACAAAACTATGCAGGAATGCTTACACAAAATTAGCTATACTCTATTGAATCTAATAATGTAAGGCTGTTTATCATTATCATCAGATGTAATTATCCCAATAACTATTCCTATAAGAACCCTCACTTTTCAGATTGGAGGGAAAATAATTGCAGAGATGTTGACTAACTTATTCAAATACATTCAGGTGGTAAATATTAGAGCATGTGTTTTTCAGCTGTGGAAGAAAAGTTTATAGTTCAGGTTCTTAACCATTAAAGATGTGATAAAATACTATGATAATTGTCTCAATTAAACAATATTACAGTAAAACTAATTGCCAATAATTATTCCCCAAATACTTTCCTTCATTTTGAACACCTTAGTCTCAAAATTGTTACCAGTTTCAGAAGAATTTCTGGAAGTCCTCTCTCATGAGTGTCTTTAATTGCCATGTAGTGACAACCTGAATGTGTTGAGTCAATTCAAAATGTCTATATTTTATGGTCATTTGATTTTCGAAATAAGCCAAAAGCCTCACAGGTGGGTGACTATGATGGATAAAGAAGTAGTAATCATTTTAATACTTGCTTTCTGTTGGATGGCACTCTGCAGCAGCATTCATGGTCTTATTTTAAATCACATCTGGTAAATTTCTCATGAAAGTGAATTTCCAGAACTGTTCAGACGGCAGAAAGAATGATGTGATGAGTACATTCAAAGCAAGAATGAATATTTTTGAGCAGGATTAATGGCAATGTATTTTGTTATAGTACTTTTAAAAATTTTAATGTTTACCATGTTTTACTTAAAAATTTTAATACTTACCATATATTTTGCTCATACTTTGAATTATCAGCCTACATATTGCTATATAGAATTAACTTTATGGAAGTGTTTCAAACATAGTTTCCCTTTCATTCAAAAAAGTCACATAATTAGGATAAGATCTGTATGAAAGCTTTTTTGCATTTTTAACATTTTCAAACCTCTAAAATATATCAAACTATAATTTATCAATTAACAATAAAATATTTTGAAAGTTAAATTTTAAAATTTCCATA
>NW_004525015.1:178870-184337 GCF_000260255.1 Octodon degus
TTTAGTGATACACATATCTATAGAAAATCTTGAAAAAATACAAGTTCAGTTATTACAGTGGTATCATATAATGAATAATATCATTTTCTACTGTGTATTTTTATGGATTTCCATATTATGTTTGGCAAATGTATTTTCAATCACAAAGAAGTAAATGTAATTTGGTAAATATGTAAATGAAAATAATTGCTTCAGAATGAGTAGATTTGGGGGCTAAGTTAAAAAAGCAATAAGGCTAATGGACAGGTGGTAAACACAACATCACATAAAAGGGATTGTAGATTCTGAAATATCTGCCAAATGTTCATGAAAATCTATTATGTACTAAAACATACAGAAAGCCTCAAAAGAAAAAGCAATAACTCTATATTGCAAACATTGTATGACCAAAATTAGAGCTAAAAAAAGTAAATAGTTAAAAAGTAGAAAGTACACAGCCTTATGAAAATAAAAACTTAAAAATGCTAACTACAGTAAATCTAGTGCAAATTTATTAGAAATCTCATCTCATTGATATGATTTTTCTCTTTGAAATAATTATCAATGAATAAAAGTAAATTTGAACTGACTGCATAAAACTTAACAAGTTATTTAAGACTGGTATTCACTATAGGAAACTACACCACATATATTATTTAAAGATTTCAATATGCATAATTTCTTATTTTATATTGCTTTCAAAAGTCAGAAACAGAAGAAAGTTAAATAATTTTCCAATGAAATTTGTGCTCAATATGAAACATATAAGTAAATGGTCTTTATCAAAAATATAATCAAATATAAAAATAGAAAATATATTGCAGCAATACATTCAACCCCAATATTACGATACATGAACAATAATTTCATAGACTAATTTTATTAAGTTTCATTTCATTGTAATTTCTAGAATATAAGAAAGTTCCATTTTTTTATTAAATTATACATAAACCTATCAATATAAATTTTTCTGTCTTTTTCTCCCTGAACTAAAAATGAAGCTAAATTCTTGGGAAAAAATCCAAATACTTGTCAATCGGTGTGAGCTAGGCCAATAAAGCAACAAGAATTATCTTGTTCCATTAAAATTTATCAAGTAATTATGAAGATTAAAGTGCACATGTATATCATTTGATTATCATCATTTATTTAGAAATGAAATCCAATCACAGGCTTGATTTTTACATTCCAGGAAAATTAACTCAGATATGTTTTCCTCCACTTATATACTATAAATGCTTGAACCTTGCAAATGAGTAGATTTTAGGTTTAAAAAGGCATGGTAACATCACAAATGCCAGTCCATTGAGAAATGCATAAAAAAAGATGTGATATTCAGAGAGCAAATTGGTCAAGCAATGGCTGTGACTCATCCACATGGCTGACACTGACAAAGGATCTACAAACTGAGGCACAGGGTTTCAGGGTAAATCCTGAGGAGATTTGACTGACCTTATCAGGTACAAAAGTTACATTTCTTGTTATATAGGTCTCACTTTATCTTGGTCTTAACCATCCAGCAGAAAATTATAAAAACAAAGTATAAAAAGTAAAGCCATATTAATATGCTGAGCTGTAAAAGGCTAAGTCAACAACTTCTGACATTGCCAGTCATAGGGAAAACCCACTACTATTATGGACTACTGGACTATATTGGAATATTTTGCTGAATTCATACACCTACAATATTTAAATGACAATGAAATACCCTTCTCTGACAAACCTAAACTAAAAAGGTGGATACAAATGAACTACCATTTTGTATCTGTATATTCAATATAGTTAGGATAGATATCCAGGTGCATTCTCTTAATTCAGTGAATAAAGAGATTTGCTCTAATAATGTTTATGGACAGGATATCATGTCTGCATCTTGTACAATGAATAACCACTAAAACAGCAATATGCAATGTATTCATTATAGAAACTGTGCTAGTAATTGGTTTTGAAACTGTTTGATTGCTATTTGTTTCTCAATAAAATTCTTTTTTAAAAAAGATGTTATATTTTTACACAATGGTGTATTTCTCAGCTATGTAAAAGATAAATTTGAGTCTTTTGTGGATAAATGGATGTGACTAGATACTGTACTCATAAGTGCAGTAAATCAGACTCGCATGTGCAGACGTCATATTGTCTTGCTAGTGTGAGAACCTGAAAGAGTAAATAAAATCTGAAAGGTATATTAGATACTGTGAAAGGGAAAGTATTTGTTCATTTGGAAGAAAAACTGAGATGATGAAAAGGACAAAAGAAAGAAGGGGAAAGGATATATTTGTGTATATATGCAGGATAATTGGGATAACTGTACTGCTGATTTTTGCTGATCTTTTGAAAGGAGCAGTTAATGTTCACATTTTTTCTTTTTGTTCTTTTCTTCTTTTTAATTTATTATAACTTTCTTGTTATTTTTCACCTATTTTGCAAGTTTATATCTAGTAACCTAAACAACTAATTTGAAGATAGCATCATGCAATACAGTTACCATTGTGGAATTGCTATTACTTTGTTTAATTAAATTTTGCATTATTTCACATATATTTGTTGTTGCTTGTTTGTTTTGGTGGTACCCAGGATTAAACTTGGGACCTCATATTTGCCAGACAGCACTTATGCTGTTGAGCTATATCTCTGGTCTGTATTATTTCTAATGGTTTTTTTTTGTGTTCTTTAAAAAATGGGGAAAAAAAGAAAAGAAAAATACATAGCCATTTTCCTAGGTATGGGGAAGAGCAAATATTTACTAGGAGTTTATTTTATTTTATTTTATTTTTTGTGTCTGGCTCTGCCAGCCCTGGGGGAGGAGCTGGCACAACATGTGCTGGGGATTGAACCATGGTACTTACATTTGCCTAAGCTTGCCTAAGTAGGTGTTTTAGATCACTGAGATATCTTGCTGGTCTATGACTAACAGTTTATAAAAAACAGTCTGCCTGTTTACAGCTTCCCAAGAGCTAGGATTGTAGGCATGTGCCACCATGCCCAGTCTCAATTGCTGTCTCAGCATGCCCCCAGGGTGGCACCAGCATGGCAAGCCTGGGATCGAACCCCCAGCCCTTGCACCTGCTTGCAAGTATTTTAATTATTTCACCACATTAAAAATATCTTTGCCGCAGATGTTTTTTTTTTTGTTTTTTTCAAAGTTTTATTGATAAACAGATAGCAATGAGACAGTTTCAAATCCAATCGGAAGTACAGTTTCAACAAATAATACACTGCATATATTCTTCTTAGTGGTTAATTGCTGTACACGAAGTGGACTTGTGAAGCTATTTACAAACACCATTAGAACAAATCATTCTATTCATTAAGAGAATGCAACTATATATCTATCCCAACCACTTTGAATACACAGATACAAAATGGACATTCATCGGTATACCCCATTTTTTCTAAGTTCCGTTATTGAATATTATAGGTGTGTAAACTCAGCAAAATATTGTAAAAGAGTCCAGTAGCCCATAATAGCATTGGGTCCTCTGTTTAACTGGCAATGTCAGAAATTACTGACCTGAGTCCCCCACAGCTCAACTTAACAGCATGCAAGCTTTCCTCTTCTTAAGCTCTTTTTTTTTTTTTTTTTTTTTTTTTTTGTTTGTTTGTTTTTTGTTTTTTGTTTTTGGCAGAACCGGGGATCAAACTCAGGCCGTTGAGCTTGCCAGGCCAGCACTTATTCTACTGAGCTATCTCCCCAGCCTCCAAAGAACTGAGCTAGGGCTGGGCCCCCTGCCGCAGATGTTTGAGGAACTTGAAATCCTTGACATAGAGGAATCTGGCCTATCTTTGTCTTTGGAAAATCAAACTTACTTTAAGCATTACTGGCCTTTTTTCTGTGTCATCAAAAAGCCACAACAATGAGTCATTAGTTTCTGATTCATAATGTGGCTAAACTTGGATCTCGACATGTACATAAAGATGCTGAGGACACATTCCTTTGAACCACTAACAAATGCAGAGTGGCCAAGTCCCCCTAGTGAAGGAAAACTCACATAGAAACTAGGAAAAGCACATTGGAAGACAAAAAGTTTTAAAATCATGTTAAAAAGTAGGGAGAAAGAGAGCAGGAAAATTTTAGAAAAATTAAGCCTGAGATTTAACTTGCTTTTGTATGGTTTTATGTCCTTTACAGTTTGCTTCAGTTCCCCAATCTGGTTTCACAGAGGCTGCTTACGTTGCCTCTGACATCCTAGCAGTCTCTTTTTTATTCTTTTGCTTATTCACTCAATCAGCTAAGTATGTAGAACAGTTTGGATTAGTTTCAAGGCCTAGTTCTACTTACTGTCTGGTTGATGTTGGGTAAGTCATTTTACTTTATTTAACTGGACTTTCTGAGCCCCTATTTTCTAATATATAAAACAAAACTACCAACATTTGTCTCCCAAGATTTTTATGAAGATTAAATAATGACAATGGAAATATTCTGTAATTTTTTCTTTCTATATTGTGAGCATAATAAGTGAAAGACACATTTCCAGATTTTTGAATGGATTTAGATATTCTCTGCCTTTGAAGGATTTGACTAAAATTCAGATATTTTAAATGTAAATCTTGCCATTTATGTGCATTTACCTAAACTTACCTGGTTCGTGTCATTTCCTCAGGGCTCTGATTTAAGTTCTTCTAATTAACAAATATATGCAAACATGTTCATTCATGCTTGTGAGTATAATGGACTACCCTTCAGGGGTAACATTTAATATAGAGTTCTTGGAAGCTATGTGCCAAACAAAAAATCATTAGTTGGAATTTCAAGTGCTTCACCCACTTCAGCTTTCTGCAAACTACCAGTCGAAGTGGTTTTGTATTCTGATAGTTTGTGGGAAACTAGTCTTGGTAATATAGTAGTGTAGGACAAAAATATGATTTCTGTATAAGAAAGAAATTTGGCAAAATGTCATCAAGAACTTTAAAATGCTTAGATAATTTGGCTTAGTAACTATTTTAAGAATTACTTGCTAAATTAAATATGGAAAAATATGATAAAACTTCCTTCTGGTCCTATTTTTAACAGCAACTACTTTGTATGTAGTGTAGGTGATTAATAATTAAAGTAAGTACAGGAATGATTACATGAATTGTACAATATCAATCTGACATAAAATCATAAAGCCAGTAAAATTATTTTCTGATGGCCAGAGGGAAGGCCAGCAACACAGTCAGGTCCCAGCATGCAGTAGGAAAGCCAGGTACTCCTTCTTCCCTCTACTGGCAGGATCTCAATAACCTGCAGAATGCCAGTAACACAGCAAGGCTCCAGTTAGAGTGCACACTGTGTATAGGAAAGACTAGAGGTGGGGGCGCTCTGGTGCGAGTGGAGCTGCAGGCACGCAGGCCGAGACTGCGGACCGGCGACCGAGCGTCCGAGGCGGTGAACTCTTCAAGTCTGCAGAAAAAAATGGCCTCCAATAAATCTACATTGCAAAAAATGGGAAAGAAACAAAATGGAAAAAGTAAAAAAGTTGAGGAAGCAGAACCTGAAGAATTTGTG
>NW_004525015.1:185837-192670 GCF_000260255.1 Octodon degus
CAACTTGTTCCTTACATGTAGGTTCAATCTTCAGTATTCGAGTTACTGTTTTCAGCAGAAGCCAGGAAAACAACTTTGTAGTAGTCAGAATGTTATCCTAATGTATATTGTTTACTTTATTGTAAATAATGGTGAGCAGTGGTCAACAAATAGTTTTATATTCCTTAAAAAAAAAGACTAGAAGTGGGGAAAAATCTGAAGCAGCAGTTACAATGCATGCAGCATGTGTTAAGTTAGGTGAGCAAGCATTTTGGCAGGAGACTCAGACATGGAATAGCAGTGGGTGGTAAGGACAACTCTTGCTTTTCACTTTTCTGAATGGATAGGAGAACTCCACCCACAGAAAACTAATCCATCCTCTAAATCCAGAGACAAAGATCAGACCCATATTCAACACAAATCCATATGCAAACTTGACTTGGGAGTATACATTTCTGGGATCTGACTTGTACTTACTACAGAACTGTAGACATCAGAGGAATTTCACTACATTTATTTTTCTTTGGTTTTCTTCTTTGTATTTAGGTGGGTTGGTGTTTTCTTTTTTCTTCTGTTCTGTTTTGTCTTGTTGTTATGGGTTGTGTCTAGTTGTCCTCCCAAAGCCTCATGTAAGTCATGGGGTGGATGAGGCCGGAGGACCTGTGTGTGGTTTGAGAGTCATGGCCAGAGGACTAGACCGGGGCTTGAGGGTTAGGGGCAGAGATGCACAAACCATTAAATTGGCTGTGCGTGCTTCCAACAAGGCTGTGGCCTCCTTGAGGTGTGGAGTGGGTGTCATCCTGGACTCGGCGGCACCCCAGCCTCTCCTCTGGATCTTGTAGCATGGGTGGGGCAGCGGTGTCTGCGATTGAGACCACCTGGGGCAGAGAGGAGATGGTTGGGGAAGACAGAGGCACTGACCCTCTCTCCTGAGCAAATAAGTCTCTGAGATGTTGCTACATAATTCAGGCTGTTTTAAACTATGAAACCCAGGCTGACCTCAAATTCATGGTGATCCTCCTGCCTCAATCTCCTGAGGGCTGGGAATACAGGAACTATTCTCAGAATTTCTCTACTCTCAAAATAGTCTGCCTTGCAGCCAGTTGAGTATGGAATGAAACTTCCAGTAACTGAGCTAAATAAACCTTTTCTTCCTTCACTTTGAGTGTCACATATTTGTCCCAGCAACGAGGGAAGAGTAACTGAGATACCCGCTATTTTTTTGTTTGATTATTTTGTGTGCTTATTTCTGTTTTCTGTTTTTTTCTCTTTTTTATTTTCTCTTTGCTTCATAATTTTCGATCACTAACCTTTCTTTTCCTTTTATTCTACTTTCCTCATTCTCCTTCATCAGTGATCTCATTCAATTTTATGATACTTTCATGTGAGTAAACATTATCTCTTCTATTTCTGGTTCACTTTAAGTACTCCTAAGCTTTCGCTTCAAATCACTTGTGTCCTACAATCACCCTCAACTTAAATGGCCATTATTTGCCCTCAAAGCTTGCTTCCACTGTATTTGTCACAGTTACTCTTCTCTCATTGCTGGGGCAAATACCCGACACTCAAAAATGAAGGAAGGAAAGGTTTATTTAGCTCAGTTACTGGAGGTTTCAGTCAATATTAGCTGAGTCCAAGGCAGAGCAGCACATAGCAGAAAGCAACTTTTGCTGGCCGTGGCAAAAATCAGGAGAGCAAGAGGGGGGTAGCAGCAGGCCAAGCAGCTATCCTCTCTTCCCACCTTATATTGAAATGCAAATTACCTGCCCCCAGGCAGCTGCAGCAACCACACCCACAATAATCAATCACAAACTCTAAAAGCTGCCCCATGACTGCATGAGGCTTTGGGGGGGGACACCTATACACAAACCATAACAGTATTTAAGTCATTCATTTCTCCATCCAACCCCTATTCCTCTTCAACACCTTTCTCCCACAACAAAGTAAAATCATTGTACTAAGTGGAAAATCATTGCATGCAAGTTGTTTGTATAAGTTGGAATATATTATATGACTATAGAACTTGCTTCTAAGGTTAAAGGCATCAGGCTAATAGCACAGTTTTTCAGTATCCAGGTTGTGCTTGCATGCATTGTTATTGATAATTGCACAACTTTAATGAAGTCATACCAGTTACAATCTGTTTTTTCTCCACTGTATGACAACACTGAGATTATAAGAAGTCATAACTATCACCATAGTCCAGTACCAAAGGAATGGGCTCTGAGTCAATGAGATAGTAACTTCACATTCTTAATATAGTGGAAGGTAGGTTCTTGGGATAGTTATAAAGCCAATAACCACCTATATCTAAAAGACATCCTGAGGAACAGAAATTTCCTAGGAAAGAATTGATACCAGGGATAAAGCTATCTAGCATAAGAATTCTACAAACATCAACATAGAAAACAAAATAAAATAAAATAAGAAGAACATAGAAAATTACAGGACTCAGAAATGAAATGTAACCCCCAAAGACTTAACTTTAAGTCCAGAGCAAAAACAGAAGAAATCAGAAGCCAACCACTAGAAATTTCTGAAGTGATAGGTGCAGAAGTGAAAAAAAGAAGAGCCTATATAAAAATAATCTATAAGGTTCAAAAAGAAATGACAATTAAAGAAACATTAAAACAGATACAGATTGAAAAAAAAACATAAAGCAGTTCAGTGAAATGATGGAAACTATGAGTGCCCAATGTACAAAAGAAACGGAATCAATGAAACAGATAAAAACAGCAATCCAAGAGATTAAATGCACCACTGAATGTATATGAAACATATTAAATGAAGTTGAGAATAGAACATCAGATCTACAAGACAGGATTGTACCTAGTGACCAGGAAAAGAACTACATCTTAAAAATAGTAAGAGACCACAATAAAATCAATGTACCAGCAACAAGACAAAACAAATAGCAACATAAGCTTGATGGGAGTCAGTGAGAAATGGGGCGACAACACAAAAGTCATTCAAAATCACTTACAGAAATAATGGAAGAAAACTGCTCAAACATGTATACAGAATTTGACATAAAAACAAATAAAGCATATAGAAGTCCAAAGAACCATGATCCAGATAAATCTACACCAAGGCATATAATAATCAAGATTCCAAAAGATCAGCACAAGAACAAAACATTAAATGCAGCTAGAGTAAAGAAATAACTCTCCTTTAAAGGAAAACCCATTAGAATCACAGGAATCATGGTTTCCTTGTTAAGTTTCTCTATTTTACTCTTACAGAAAAGGAAGCCTGTGTCCTGACATATTCACTGTGGAATTCTAAAGGAAATTTAGGGAATAACTAATACTGCTAATGCTGAAAATCTTTAAGGAATTTGAAAGGGAGACAATAAATCTCAAAACATTCCTGGAATCAAGTATTGCCATGATTCCAAAACCATAGAATCCAAATAAAAAAAGAAAATTAGAGGCCAACCTCCCTAATGAACATAGATGCAAAAATCCTCAATAAGATGTTGGCAAACAGAATGCAGAAAATCATCAAGATTATATGCCATGCCCAAGTAGTGTTCATTGTAGGGATGCAGATATGCTTCAAAATAGACAAATCCATAAATGTAACACATCATATTAATAGATGCAAAAATGAAAATCACATAATCATCTCAATAGGTGCAGAAAAATCATTTGATAATGATCAACTTCCTTTAATGAAAAAAACCTCCAGCAAGTGGGAATAGGTGGTGTTTACCTCAATCTGATAAATGCTATCTATGACAAACCAACAGACAACATTGTACTAAATGGTCAAAAATGTAGTCACTCTAAAATCAGTAACAAGACAAAAATGTCCATTATAATCATTTCTATTCAATATAGTTCTGGAAACACTAGCCAGATCAATTAGACAAGAGAAAAAATAACAGAAATAAGGATAGGAAAGGAAAAGATTAAATTATTATTATTTGCAGATGATATGACACTCTACAAAGAAGATCCCTAAAATTCCACAAAAGATCTGTAAATTTAATAACTAAACTCGGCAGTATGGCTGAACACAAATTTAAATGCCAACACTAAATCAAGAGGATATGAATATTCTAGATAACCCAATATCAGTCAATGACAATGAAAACGTTACCAATAAATACCATTAATAGCATTTCTTTACACATGTAACAAGCTCACAGACAGTAGAGAAAACCAAATTCCCATAAACTGAGGAATGGATAACTAAGATGTGGTATTTTCATATAATAAAGTACTACTCAGCTATAAAAAGGATAAACTTTTATAAGTGAGTGTATGCAACTCAAGATCATACTCAAAAAAAAAAGGGCAGGACAGATAGCTCAGTGAACTAAAGCACCTGCTCTGACAGAGCACAAAGGCTGGGGTTGTATCATCCCCATTGTGACATGCCGCCCCCACTCCTTGGGCATGTTGAGATTGCAATTGAGACTGGGCATGGTGGCCTATGCCTATAATCCCAGCTCTTGGGAGGCTGAACATAGGCAGATCATTATGAGTCCTATTTACACAGATAGACCCTGTAGACTCTGTACTAAATTAAAAAAAATCATACTCATAAATAAAATAATTCAGACTCACAGGTGTAAACATTGTATTGTCTCTGTAACATGAGAAACTGAAAGAGTAAATATGATCCAAAATATGCAGTATATATTTTGAATAGGGAAGAAACTGTTTAAAAAATGAAAACAGAACAAAGAAAAACTGTGAAGAGCAAAAGGGAAAAGGAATGAAGGGAAACAAAACAATATAAATATACTCAACATAGTTAAGATAATTATTCAGCTAGTTTTTCTTAGTTCATAAGAAAAGATTTGTTCTAATATAGTATTTTTTTTGTATTTTAGGGAATGGTCTACAGGGTGTTCAGGGTCTCACTACTAGATCGGACTTGTAGTGATCTGCCTGTTTACAAGCTCCCAAGAGCTGGGATTACAGGCGGGTGCCACTACTCCCAGTCTCAATTGTCATCTCAGTGCACGGGGGGTGGGGGTAGGGCTGGCAGGACAGGCCTGGGGGTCGAACCCCGGGCCGCTACCCCTGCTTGCAGGCATTTTAATCTGTTGAGCTATTAGCCGGCCCCCTAAAATAGTATAGACATGATTTCATACCTATATCTTTTACTCTGAATAACTGCTATAAAGATAACATTATGCAATTTATTAATTATTTTTGCTTTCTTGTTGTCTTGATTTGAAATTCTGTTTTATTTTTATTTTTTCTCTGTAAAATGATAAAACGTATTTTCTGAATATCTTAATAATGTCAAGAGTTGCTTATGCTTAAATGTTAATTAAAATAAGTAACCAAATTGGATTTTATGAATACATTAAACTATATACACAAAGGAAGATGACTATATAAAATATAATCATATCATAAAAATATACTCAATAAAAGTATCTTACTTATGCATTTAATAGACCTCTATTGAATGCTTACTATTTTCCAGGTACTCCCTAGACTTTAGATGTGCACAGATGAACACAATAAAGACAGTATCTGCCCTCCAAAAGTTGGAAGATGAGGAAAATATGGCTATTTATTAATTGGGAAAGGTGGAATAGATAAAGTAAAGCAAGACACCAAGATAAAACTAATTTAGGAAGAGATGGTCAGTAAAAGCTTTGATGAAGTGACATTTGTGCAGAAATTTGCTAAGTGATATGAAGAGAGCAGTTCTTAAATATTCGGATGAGAATATTCAAGGCAGAAGAAATGACGTATGAGAGTACCCTGAGAAGGAAACTGACCTGATAAATTCCTGTGTCATGAAATGACCACTGTGGCAGAAGATAGTGAAGTATAGAAACATGTCATGTGCTAAATTTGGAAAGGTAAATATAAGCTGAATTATTTATGGACCTATATTAATCACAAAATATTTATGTATTAAGAGTAATTGAATAAATTTAGTTGCATCAATTGAAGTGCTAGGCCATTAAATGATTAATGTTTTACTGTATAACATAAAAAACTGTATCAAACTAAACCTTGAATAACATAAACAAAATAAAATCAAGGTACTCTAAAATTAAAAAAATAGAATTAAAACAAACTGAGCAAAGTACGTCAAGTAGCCATTATCAAACTAGAGGAAACTGTAGCACATTCAATAGAGAAAAAGTTTTCCATTTTCCCAAAAGAACTGAAAATATCATACCACAGTGATATATGTGCACCCATGTTTATAGTAGCACAATTTGTCATAGCCAAATCTTGGAAACAACTAAAATACCAATCACCTCAGGAATATATAATAATGTGTGTGTGTGTGTGTGTGTGTGTGTGTGTGTGTCTGTTTGGTTTTTTTTTTTTTTACAATGGAGTATTATCCAGCTATAAAAACAAACTTGAGACCTTTATAGGTAAGTGGATGCAACTAGAGGGTATACTTATAAGTGAAATGAATAAGAACCACATGTGTAAATATAATATTGTCTCCCTAGTATAAGAACCTGTAAGAATAGGTACAAAATGAAATGTATAATAGTAGAGTAAAACAGAAGAAACTGAACAGAAGGATTAAACAATGAAGATGAGGGAAAGGAGAAAAGATAGGAAAAAAAGAAGGGAGGAAATCATGCAAGTATACATACAGCAAGGCTGAAATGATTGTACTAATAATTTCCATCAGTTGTTTGAAGAAAAGCAGATAATGTTTAGAACTTTGTCTAACTCCGTATGCTGATATCTGTGATCTAAGCAACTACATCAAGGAAAGCAATAAATTAAGATTCATTAAAAGCAAGTGTTAATATTCAATTGTTGGGGCTGGGGAGATGGCTCAGTAGAATAAGCGCTTCACTGGCAAGTGCAAGGGCCTGAGTTCAATCCCCAATTCCACAAAAATAAATA
>NW_004525015.1:192770-195551 GCF_000260255.1 Octodon degus
CTGACTACCTATGGCAAATCCAAACTTGGAGATCTTTGTAGGCTTTGTTGGGAGGTCTGCAGCTTCTTCTTCAGCTGATCGCTTCTCAGCGCTGCGACTGGAACTTTCCCCTCCATTACTGGAAGAAACAGTCTTAGTTTTCACAGATTTTTCTGCTTCTTCTTCAGGTCCTCCGGCGGCTCCAGCTCGCTTCGACTTCTCAGGCTTCTCCTCTCCTGCCTTTCGGTCCGCCATTTTCCCGGCCGCGGCCTCCTCATTTTCCTTTTAAACAACTTCTTCTCATTTCCCCGTATCTATTGTACATTTATATCTTATTTACTCTTTTAATTTCTCATACCAGGAAACAATATGATATTTACAAATATGAGTATGATTTATTTCACTTATGAATATGGGCTCAGGTTGCATCCTCTTATACATAAAAGTCTCAAGTTTATCATTTTTATTGGCCAAATAGTACTCTATTATATAAAAATACCTGTTTTCAAATGATTTCTCAAATGATGGGTAATTGGCTTCTTTCTAAGATTTACTTACTACAAATTATGCTGCCATAAAAATGGTCTCATATATATTGCTATGGTATGATGTTTTTAATTCTCCTGGAAAGATAATTAGAAGGGGAATAGCTGGGTTGCATGGGACCTCTAATCCCAGTTTTTAAAGGAATCTCCACATTGATTTCCACAGTGGTTGCACTAGCTTAAACTCCCATCAAGAGTGGAAAAACATTTCTTTTCCTCACAGACCTCAAGCCTTTTCCCACAGATCCCAAGCATTTGTTATTGGTTGATTTTTCTCATGATAGCCTTTGGGGAGTGAAATGACATCTCAGTGTCGTGCTAATTTGCATCTCTCCAATGACTAAAACTGTTAAGCAATTTTTTTTCACATGTTCATTTGCCATTTGTACATGTTCACCTGAAAAGTGTATAGTTCTTTTAGATGCCCGCTTCAGACTGACACTTTGAATTTGTGGGATATGATTTTTTTTTTCAATTCTTTATGTATTAGGAATAAGTCCTTTGTCTGTGGGACAATTTTTTTTTATTTTTGTTATTATTATTATTGTTGTTATTTTTTCCCTCACTCAGTGTTTTGTGTTTTTACTCTGTTGGTGAATTCTTTTGATTTGCAAAAGCTTTTCAATAAGATGAGATTCCAGTTATTGAGTCTTTGGAGTATTTTTTTTTTCAGTTTGGGTTTTGTTCATGAAATCTCTGCTTACATTTATGTCTTCAAGATAATAATCTACTTTCTTTTCAAATAGATTTGGCATCTCTGTTTTAATATTTAGGTGTACAATGATTTATATGGGTATAATTTTATTCTTTAGCATGTAGAGAGTCTGTTCTTCCAGCACCATTTATAAAGGGGGCTATATTTCTTCCAGCTTAGCTTCTTTGTTATTGATATTTTGCTTGAGTGTGTTCTTAACTGTGTCTGTATCTTTTATTCTGTTGCATTAATCTTCAGGTCTGCTTTTTGCCAGTATTATGCAATTTTATCACTACTGCTTTGTAGTATAATTTCAAGTCAGGTATTGTGATGACTTTTGCTTCAATCTATTGCAAATAATTGCTTTTGCTGTTCTATATCTCTTATTTCAAATTAACTTTAGGATTGTTTTTCTTCTAGTTCTGTGAGGTATGCTAACAGTATTTTGTTTGAGATTGCATTAAGTCTGTATAACAATGTTGAGATTATGGCCATTTTCACTATGTTGGTTATTTCTATTCATGAAAAGAGATATCTTTCTATCTTCTGATATCCTCCTCAGTTCCCTCTTTCAGAGCACTGTAACTTTCAAAGTAAAAATGTTTTACTTACTTTATTAGAAGAGCTTTTAAGTATTTCATGTTTTGGATCCTACGGTGAATGGAATGGTGTGGTTTCCCCAACTAACTTCTTTCTTTCTTTCTTTCTTTCTTTCTTTCTTTCTTTCTTTCTTTCTTTCTTTCTTCCTTCCTTCCTTCCTTTCTTCTTCTTCTTCTTCTTCTTCTTCTTCTTCTTCTTCTTCTTCTTCTTCTTCTTCTTCTTCTTCTTCTTCTTTCTTTCTTTCTTTCTTTCTTTGTATTTAGTATAGGGTCTTCAGGATCTACAGGATCTCCCTATGTAGACCAGGTTCATAGTGATTCGCCTGTTTTTCAGCCTCCCAAGTGCTGGGATTACAGGTGCATGCCATCATGCCCAGTCTCAGTCACCATCTCAGTGGACCCCGGGATCAGGGCTGGCACAGCAGGCCAGCGATCGAACCCACAGCCCCTGTGTCTGCCTAAACGGGCACTTGAATCCACTGAGTTATCAGGCTGGCCTTTTTTCCCCATTTTCTTTCCTAGTGAGTTTTTTTTTTTAATTTGTGCAAAATAATACTCTTGATTTTGTAGTGTTAACTTTGTGTGTTGCTATGCTCTTGAATTTAGATATTAATCTTGAAGTCATTTGGTGGATGTTTTTGGGTCTTCTACATAGAGTATTGTCATCTGCAACTATCTATAAATTAAATTCTTTTCCTTATATCATTTATTTACTTGTTTTTTTAAATTACTTTAGCTAATATTTCCAGAAATATATTGAAGAGGAGTGGTGCTAGTGGACATCCTTGTCTTATTTCTGATTTTAGAGTGAAAGCTTTCAGATTTGTCTATTTAGAATGATGTTGGCTATTGGTTTGCCATAGATTGCTTTTATCAGATTGATAGAAAGATAATCTATTTCTATTTTCTATAGTGTTAGAGTTTTTTTTTAAATTTTATTTATTTATGTATGTGTGTGTGTGTG
>NW_004525015.1:195651-205300 GCF_000260255.1 Octodon degus
GAGGAAGCTCTCCACACACTCACCAGACCTGGGCTAGGACTGGGTCTGGGGGTTCCCGGAAGTGGGCAGAAATTCCTACTGGGCGGGAGGGGTGGGGGAGGTACTGCGGAGTGCCGGGGGACGGTCCGAGGGGGTGGGAGAGGGTCCAGCCCAAGCTGCGCCTGGGCTGATACTGATCCCGCCGGCGCAGGGGAGCAGGAAGCTCTCCACACACTCACCGGACCTGGGCTGCCATCTGATTTTTGAGAAAGGTGCCAAAAATATATGCTGGACAAAACATAAGCTCTTTCATAAATGGTGGTGAGAGAATTGGCTCCCAACATGGAAAAAATTGAAGCTAAAGAATATAGCTCAACAAGTATGAAACATATCAAATGTATAGAAAAGCCAAATATTTTAATAGAAACAACCTGTTGGAAGACAAAGTAGGGGCCGGGAGATAGCTCAGTAGATTAAGTGCTTGCCTGGCAAGTGCAATTGAACCAAGTGTTCAATCCTTGGTTCTGAAAAAAAAAAGACAAAGCATATAAAATGCTTCAAGTCGCAGGCATAGGCAAGGACTTTCTGAGCATAACAGCAATTGCATAAGAAATTTTATCAAGGTTAAACTAATTATGTCATACCAAATTCAAAAGCTTCTGCACAGAAAAAAAAAGCAAGAGCAAAGAGACAACCTAGTAAACTGGAAAAAAATTGTTGCCACGTACACCTCAGTGAGAGGACTAGTATCTAAAATGTATAAAAAATAAAAAATGAGAAGACTCCAATGTAAGGCCTAATAATAAAATAAACTGAAATGAATAGGCACTTCTCAAAAGAAGTGATATAAATGACTAATAAATACAATAAAAATTGTTCTTAATCTCTGGAGTAGTGAAATGCAAATTAAAACAACACTGATGTTTCAACTTACTCCAGAAACAATCATTGTTATCAAGAAATGAATTAAGAATAAATGCTGGACAGTCTGTGGGGTAAAAGGAACCCTCCTGTATTGTGGGTGAAAGTATAAAATGGTACAACCATTATGAAAATCAGTAGATATTCTTCAAAAAAACTAAAACTAAAAATTATATATATGTTATAGCAACACAATTCATAATAACTAATTCTTGAAAGTTGCCTATGTGTTCATCTCCAGATAAATGGATAAATAAAATGTGGTGTTTAAACATAATGGAAAAAAATGAAAAATAAATATAATGGAATACTACTCTGCCATATAAGAATAAGTTAGGTCATTTGTAGTAAAATGGCCATACCTTGAGACCATAATATTAAGTGATATAAATCAAACACAAAGGTTAACTATCACATAATTTCTCCTACATGAGAAACACACAATATACAGAAGAAAAATAAAATTTAGGTAATAGACAATAAGGAGATAGGTCTTTGCAGAGACGAAGGGAAGTAAAAGGAGGAGGTAGGTATGGAAAAGAGTGCAGTTGGATACAATGAGTTAAGATGTATTATGCACATTTATCTACTCCCCATGATAAATGCAATCATTATCCTTAGATATTCCTCATTTAATAACTGAGCTCCAGTTCTGTGACTAAGTCATTAAATGAATTGTTTGGTAAATGAGGAATTCTATGTAATATGTACATTGCAATATTCAGAAAAAGCAATGGTCAAAGGAAACTCCAATTTGATTTGATAACTTTGTTTTTATTTGCATAACATTTGCAAGCAGTATTGTAATGTACAAAAGAATATAAAAATATAATATTGTACTTTATAGTATGATCAGCAAAATTTAAAGTATTATATAAACAAGGTGTAATGCACAAAAATGCATTGAGGCTCTATAAAGAACAATTATTGAACTGTACAGAAAAGAAAAATAAATTGGCGGTAAGTTTGAGCAGTAGGTCATAAATTCAAACAGTGCTTCTTGCTCGTAAGTCTGAAGAGTTATTAAAAGGATAGGTTGTTAAATGAATGCTGTGACTTGTGTCATAAGGGGCACACAAGGGAAGGAACACAAAAAATGGAGAAAGGAAGTAGGGTAAAGGCTTCAGTTCCACAAATAATTAAGATGTGTTAAGTACATGTATAACACAACTTATGTTATACATATCTTATACATCTTGTACACTTTGGGGGGACATTCCCCCAGAGCCTCACACAGTCATAGGGCAGACCTTCAGGAGGTGGCTGAATCTAGAGTGTGTGGTTCTCGGATCAAGAGTGTGTGATTACTAAATCAGTTCACTACTTGGTTTGGCAGAGTTCTTGCTAGGATTAAGGGTGGGAATGCTACATCCATCCTGGTGTGTGTGTGTGGGGGGTGTTTTACATATGTGGCTATCATAAAATATAAGCAACAGAAATAGAGCTAATGTGCTCCCACATTCCTGCTTACTTTAGATTATTTCTTTTCTGCAATGCCCTTCTGCAAGGCCAACCTCCCTTTGAGGTAGCCAACTATAAATCATGTATAAAATGTGAACAACTAAATTGAAGGCAACACTATGCATTACAGCAAATACTGTGAAATTCATATTATTGGGGCTAGGGATATGTCTCAGTAGAATAAGCGCTTTCCATGAAGAAGAAGAAGAAAGAAGAAGAAGAAGAAGAAGAAGAAGAAGAAGAAGAAGAAGAAGAAGAAGAAGAAGAAGAAGAAGAAGAAGCTCATATTATTGTGTTAAGTGAAATTCTGTATCAGTTGTAATTTTTGTTTTAATATTTTGCACTCTCTTCTCAAAATGGGACCAAAGGAATATTTACTTTTTAACATTTGGGGGGGGGGCTGGCTCAGAATGCCTTCAGGGCATGTTTGGCTGGCTGGAGTTGTGGGGATCGAACCACAGCAACCTGAGGCTGACTGCTTTGTTGAAGCAGCCACTTAAACAACTGAGCTAAGGGGCAGGCCCCACTTTTTTACATTTTGATGTCAAATATTTCTTTCAAAACTTTCTTTAATGTAGTTAGTACAGGGTCTAAGAGTCTTACTATACAGATCAGACTCATAGTGATCCTCCTGTTTTCATTCTCCCGAGCACTGGGATTACAGGCACACCACCATGTTGAGTCTCAATTGCCACCTCAGTGCACCCCGCGGGCGGAACCAACAGGGCACCCTGGGGTATCGAATCCTGGTCTCTGCGTCTGGCTATGCAGGCACTTTAATCAGCTGAGCTACCTGGCCAGCTATGTCTAATATTTTGTCTCAGCAAAAATGAGAAAAGTAGCTAAACCAATGTGGAGTATCTGTATTTCAAACATGCAGTTATAAAAAATGAAAATTGAAAAAGAAGAAATATATTAAACCAAGGATATGAAACAATTGTACATTGAAATCCAAAATACATAGCTGAAAGAAATTTAAAAAGTCATAAGATGGATAAAACATCTCATATTTATGGCTTAGCAAATCTAATATTTTTAAGATAGCAACATGTCCAGTAGTTGTCTATAGATTCAGTTCAATTACTTTAAAATTTTAATGGCCTTTTATGAAGAATTTGAGATTTTTATCCTAAACTTCATTTGTAAGTATAGGAGACACTGTATAGATAAAAATGTTAAATATAGGGCCGGCCAAATAGCTCTGCAGATGGGGGCCTGCCTGTTAACCCAGTTGTTTAAGCGCAACAAAACAAAAAAAAAACCCTTCTCAAATAGCTCAGTGGAAGGCTGGGCAAATAGCTCAGTGGATTGAAGCATCTGCAAGCAGGCACAGGGGTGGGGGTTCAATTCCCTGGTCTGCTGTGCTGAGACGGCAATTGAGACTGGGCGTGGTGGCGCATGCCTGTAATCCCAGCCCTGTAATCCCAGCTCTTGGGAGAATATAAACAGGTAGATCACTACAAGTCTGATATAGTAGTGAGACCCTGAACACCCTATAGACCCTTCCCTAAAAAAATACAAAAAAACATTAAATATTAAAAGTATTTTAAAATCGCATTTGAAAGAGTAAAATACCAATATACAAAATGACAACAAAGCAAAGTCTTGGTTATATAAGGTGAATAAGCCCCAATGTGTAATGTGCAGTATAGTTTTTGTAGTTAACAATAATATATTATATATTTAAAATTTTGCCTAGTGACAGATGTGTTATGTCTTCTTATTACAAAATCACAGTAGTCATAACAATAAATAAAGAAGGTAGGAGGAAATGTTGGAGCTGATGGAGAGAAAGTGTATAAGCTCATGGTCTGTATTTTGATGATTATTTAATAGATCTGTACTTGTCATACAATTAAGAATGAATTTCTATTTCTGTAATCTTTCAATTTGAACATTGAGAACCAGGAAATCTATTGGTGTAATTCAGTCTGAATCTGAAGACGTGGGAACTATTATAACTCATGGTATAAGTCACCATCCAAGTCTGAAGGCCCATAAATTAACTCAAATATTTGAAGCCAGAAAGGATGGATGGCCTAGCTGAAATAGATTAAATTGTACATTCTTCTGCCATTTTGTTTCTGTTCCTTGAGTGCATTTGCTTATTTGAGCCCACATTGGGGAGGTTGATCTTTTACTGAATATAATGGTAATCTGTTCAGGAAACACTATTACAAATACACTAAAAAATACTGTTTTACTAGCTACCTGGGTGTCACTTAGCCCAGTCAGGTTGACACATTTAAGTAACCATTACAAGGATACTGATGACACTATGTAGTGGGTCACTAAAAAGGAAGACTTGGAATGAGGCATGATGTATATTAAAAAGCTGAATAAACTACTTTAGCTATAAAAGGCAAGGTTTCTCAATATAATTTTCCACAAAAGATATAAAAATGGCAATTAGAAAAATAAAGCACAAGAACAATAGCCATTCAAGAAATACAAATCACTACTGACATAAAATGTCACTTCACAAAAAGTAGGAATGCAACAACAGTGATAATAATTAAGCATTGGAAAGAATATGGAGTGATAATAACACTAAAATTTTTTGGGGAAGAAACGTAAAAATTTTGAAACTGGTATGAAAGTATTTTAGTAGATCCTCAAAGTGTTGAAAGTGGGATTGCATTTTAGTAATTCAACTATGTGATATACAATGCAAAGAACTGAAAACAGATGTTAAAGCAAAACTTTATACGTGAGTATTTATAACAGCATTCATTATAGCAACAAAATGTGGGAGATTTCTAATGTTCATAAGTTTATGAATGGATAAAATGTACTACATGAGACTTTTACATTTATATGAAAGATCCGTAATAGACAAATGTATAGTCTAAAAACTAGAGTAGTGGTTGTTATGGGCTGAAACGGTTTTATAGAAATGTGTATCTTCGCAAAGAGGTTATGATCTCAGAAGGAAGAGGTTCACATTTTATTTTATTTTTTCTGTATTTAGGACAGGATCTACAGTGTCTCACTATTGAGATTGGACTTGTAGTGATTATCCTGTTTTCAGCTTCCCAAATGCTGGGATTGCAAGAGCACGCCACCACCCCAGTCTCAATTGCTGCGTTAGCGCACCCCAGCGGGGGCAGAGCCAGCACGATGCTAGGGATCTAACCTTGGTTGCTGGGTTGAAAGATGTTTTTGTGGAGTACATCAATCTGGGTTAACTATTTTCTTTTAGCGGTTGAAATACTTTTCCAAATTCTTCTTTTATTTCCAAAGTCTTCTTGATTTAAGGGTTTTATTGTGAAGTCTTTGATTCTGATGGTCTTTTCTTTATAGTTGACTTATCTCTTTTTAGTCCAACTCCCTTTTTATATTTTGTTATTTTGCTGAATTTCTTTCTTTGTTACCAATTTTTTTATTCATTTTAATGAGAAAAAAGACAAAATAGCAATGAAGTAGTTTCAAAACAGGTTAGTAGGGGCCAGCGAGATAGCTCAGTAGAATAAGTGCTTGCCTGGCAAGTTTAGGTTCCTGAGTTCAATCCCTGGTACTACAAAAAAAAAACCAAAAAACAAAACAAGAAAACAACAACAACAACAACAACAAAAACAGGGTAGTAGGGCAGTTACAATAATTAATACATTGCATATAGCTGTCTTCATAGTAGTCAGATAACAAAATGCAGACATGATATTTTGTCTAAACAATATTAGTAAAAACATTTCTTCTCAATAAACTAAGAGGAAATAGCTGTATATCTATCCTAACTAATATATGTATTCTTTCTTTTTTTCACAACAAAACAGTACTTTATTTATACTTTTGCAAAGTTAGTAATACATGACACAAGGTTGGCTAGTGACTAATAGCTGACCTTAACCAGACAGAATGTTTATCTCAGGACTGAGGTAGATTGTTTGCTTTAGGCACTGAGGCCTAGTCCCACCTACATATATTTGATCAATTTCCTAGTTTCAGTGGCTCCCAACATATCCTGCTTTTTTGTTTTATTTTGTCAGAGATGGGTGTTCCATTGTAGCTAGAGAAGCTTTATTTGGAGTAGTACTTAAAGGACCTTTTCAAACAGTCCAAAGATTGTAGGTACTTGAATTCAGCAAAATAACTTAAGATAGTCCAATAGTCCATAATAGTAATGAGTTATCAGCACAACTGGCCATTGTCAGAAGTTGTTGACTTGAACCTTTTACAGCTTAGCATATTAATATAACTTTACGTTTTATACCTTGTGGTTACACTTTTCTACTGGATGGTTAAGACCAAGTTGAAGCAAGACCTATGTCACTAAAAATGTAACTTTTTAAAAAAATTTTTTTAAATATTTATTTATTTGTGTGTGTGTGTGTGTGTGTGTGTGGCCAGCTCAGCCCACCAGGGGGCGGGGCTGGCTGGCATGTGGTGCTGGAGGATCCATCCACGGTCCCTGTGCTTTGCCAAGCTTGTTCCAAGTAGGTGCTTAGACCACTGAGCCATCTCCCCAGCCCCCAAAAATGTAACTTTTGTATCTCACAAGGTCAGTCAAACCCCCTCAGGATTTACCCTGAAACTCTGTACCACAGTTTGTAGATCCTTTGTCAGTGTCAGCCATGTGGATGAGTTACGGCCATTGTTTGACCAATTTGCTCTCTATGAAAGCCTGAGAGAATGTTTTCTCTCCACGTGACTCTCCTTAGGCACACTCTACATTATCAAGCACTTTCCTCTGTGACCCCATAATCTCCTTGATCAGGAAATTTGGGACATCACTTAGTGATGTCACAGCAGATGTTCTCTTGTATCTTAAGTCCTCACTGACTTTGAAGTGCTAGGTCCAAAATTTTGGCTATCCTTTTTGCCCATCTCTCTCTCTAATTTTTGGTCTGCAAACTTTAGTTGTTAAACATCCAGAAGAGAAGCAGTGGCAGTTAAACTTAACATTACTATCTGTCTGAATATCAAACACCTTAGACATATAATGCAGCTGCTATTTTCCAACAGCCATGGATATTCTAATATTTAAGTACGGATAGAATGTTAAAAAACAATTACACATGTTTACACAGAAATTTAGAAATCAAACCATATACAACATCATAGCAGGACAATCCCAGGACATTTTTCTTTCTTGTCTCTCGTTTTCTTCTTTTTAACTTTTTTTAGAAACATTTACTGTAAATCTGATATTCTTTTCCATCTCTTGCATATAATATCAATGGAGATTTTAATCTCTTGGATTTACAGGATGGAAAGAATGGGATTGAAAACGACAGAGTAATCAGAAAGGAAGGAGACAATGTTTACTCACTTGGAAGTGTAAATTCAAGAGATAGTTGAAGAAAGAGAAGTATCATTAGAAGAAAACAAAAAAGAAAGGTAAAACCTTAAACAATGAAATAAAGGAGAAAGGAAGAAAGATAAAGAAAAGCAGACCATAGAAAATGAAAAGAAGGCATAATTCAACAACATAGGAAAAATACAGCCTAACAGATAAAGAAGGGGTAATAAAACTAGTAAAATATCTCTAATGCTCACAGTTCTGTGATAGTGTCCAAGTTAGAGTGCAGATATGTGCTTTGTACTCCAGCCAAGTTTACCATGGGATTTGTCCAGCATATGCAGATGATCTTGGCCTTTGGATGTGGGGCCTGGGAATGGTCTTCTGTTGGTGGAGTTCACTAGATCCCAAGTTTTGGCTCCTCACTGATGCTTCAGACACTCCAACATGATGGACTTTCTTGTTACTATACCTACCAAAAGTGGTTTTGTGCTGATCGTGAGGGTCTGCATGGCACTGTGTTTCTATGGTCACTCTTTTCACCAAAGGCATGTGTGCCTAGTGTATACTTTAATGGTAATTTTGCTATCATGTCATCTTTAAATAAAGTTTTGTTCTTTTCACTCTGTTTCTTTTCCTTTCACATTTGACCTTAATAAATGAGATGGGAGGGACATCACAATCTGAAGAAGAAATATTTCTTTTCACAAAAAATATTCGGATGTTACCTTTTTTAATTTTCAAAGATTCTTGGGGCTGGGGAGATGGCTCAGTAGAATAAGCCCTTGCCTGGCAAGGACAAAGACCTGAGTTCAATCCCCAGTTCCGCCAAAAAAAAAAAAATTTTTCAAAGATTCTCTTTATCAGCATGAAGAATTTGTATTATATCTGTAGTTCGTTTCTTTATTTTTTTACATGAAAGTGTGATGGATTATGTAAAACTTTTTTTGCATTTACTCAGATAATTACGTGTTTTACACTTGTGTCTATAAGCTGGAATTTTCTTGATTTCAGATTACTAAATTAACATAGCATTTTTGAGTTCAATTCCACTTGCTCATAGTGTACACTAATTTTTTTACACTGTTGAACTCAAATTGACCATACATTCGCAGTAATTGTAGTATCTATATTCATAAAAGAGTCATTTGTAGCTTATTCTTATGATATCTTATCTTGTTTCAATTTTATGGTTATCCTGGCCCCACAGAATGAATTTATAACTTCAAAAATTATTTTATTGTGTTTCTGAAAGATTCATTTATTTCTTGTTTTAGATTTGTTAGATTTCACAAGTAAATCACTTGCTCCTGAGTTTTTCTTTGTGGGAAGATGTTAGCTAATATTGCATTACCTTTTATTGTTATTAGTCTGCAAAGTTTTTATTTTCTTCTTTAATAAATTTTACTTGTGCTTTCCAGTAATTTTTCCCACTCATGTAAGTTATCACCTATGTTGGTTTATTTTTTTTTCATTCATTACACTGTTTTGATCTCTATATGATCTGTAATGGTGGGTACAATTTTTCTTATAATGTTGATAATTCTCTCAATTTTGTAGTTTGTCAATCTAAGTAAGCTTTTGCAGTTTTTAATCTTTTCAACAAGCCAAATCCAAGCTTTAATGATTTCTCTCCTGTTTTTCTCTTGTCCACTTCATTTATTTGTGCTCTAGTGTTTATCATTTCCATTTATCTGCCTGACTTGGATTTACTTTGCTTTTCAGATTTTATTTCCTTAAAATGGAAAAGTTAGGTCGTTTGTTTAAGGACTTTATTATATTTTGAATAGGCATTAACATCTATAAATTCTTTTCTAAGCAAAGCTGTTGTATCCAATATATTTTGGTACATCTTGCTTTCATTTTAGTTCATGAAATATGTAGTAGTTTCTCTTGAGATTCATATATTTTTAATTTCATGGATAAAAGGTAAAATAATTTTATTATAAAACAATAGGCTAGGGCTGGAGAGATGGCTCAGTGGTCTAAAGCACCTACTTGGAACAAGCTTAGCAAAAGCATCAGGGACCGCGGTTCAATCCCCCAGCA
>NW_004525015.1:205400-206365 GCF_000260255.1 Octodon degus
AATAAATAAATATTCAATTGTTTGTCCAATCTTGCTTACCTATATCTGTTACAGTGCCAAACAAGCAGCACTACTAGGTGTTTTACATCACTTTAGTATCCCTAACTTAAAATTTAAGTGTAAGTCCTTTATTTGGAGATCAAAAAGGAATGGTGAAGTCAGCCTAGATATAAGCTAGGAAAGGATGCCTTATAAATTAAAGAGGATGGTCGCTAATGTTTTATTTTTAGGTTGAACAATGGAAAATTATTAAAGGAATACATAAAATAGGCCATTTAGGGGGAGAACATACTGATAATCTTGATTAATAGTGCCTTTGGAGGGAGAGACATAAAATCAGTTGCTTGAGATGTCATAAGGACTTGCCTGCTTTGCCTCCAATACAATCCAGAAGGATAATTTAAGCTTCCAACTTTTCTTAACCCAGTGCAAAGATTAAATGGCAACTACAGTTTACACAGATGTCAATATGCCAGAGATGCAAATACCTTTAATTTTTATTGACACCTTCTCTGAATTAATAGTATATACCACCCAGACAGAAAATGCCCCAAATAGCACTAAAGCTCTGTTGAATAATGTCATTCTTATGTTTGAAATTCCAACATTCATATCAGAGTAGTTGTGGATCTTTATTCATGTCAAAAATGACACAGGAGGTTTGACAAGCTTTGGGAATAAATTATTATCTTCAAACTTCTTTCATCCCAGGCATCAGGAAAAGATGAAACTGCTAAAAAGATTTAATGAAATTCAATCAAAACACCAACAGTATTTTTCACAGAACTAGAGAAAGCATTCTTAAAATTTATATGGATGGGGCTGGTGAGATGGCTCAGTGGTCTGAAGCACCTACTTAGAACAGGCTAAGCTGAGCAAAGCACAGGGAACGCAGTTCAATCCTCCAGCACCACAGGCTAACCAGGCCCGCCCCCTGGTGGGCTGAGCTGGCCACACACACACAC
>NW_004525015.1:206465-242900 GCF_000260255.1 Octodon degus
GTCCCTGTGCTTTGCTAAGCTTGTTCTAAGTAGGTGCTTTAGACCACTGAGCCATCTCACCAGCCCCATATAGTGTTAGAGTTTGTAAAAATATTTTTCTGCATATATTGAGATGATTATGTGATTTTTGTCTTTGGATCTGTTGATACAGTATATTGCATTTATTGATATGAATATGTCTAATCACCCTTGCATTCCTGAGATTAATTGCACTTGATCATAATATATAATCTTCTTGATAATTTGCTAGATTATGTTTGCTAGTATCTTATTGAAGATTTTTGATGCATGTACATTAGGAAAATTGGCTGTAGTTCTTTGTTTTGAGTGGGTGTTTCTGTGATTTTAGTGTCAGGTTTTTGCCTTCTGGAATGAGTTAATGAATATTGTTTTCATTTCACTTTCATGAAATAGTTTGAGGAGTGTTGACATTAAATCTCCAAAATTGTCATAGAATTCAGCAGTAAACCCATCAGGTCCTGGGCTTTTCTTTATTGGAAGGTTTTAGTTATATTTTAAATTTCATTAACTGAAATTCTGTCACTCAGAATTTTTATATCATCTTGATTCATTTTTGGTAATTCATAGATATCTAGGAATCTGTCCATTTCTTCTGTGTTTTTCATCCTATGTGATGACAGATTTTTGAAATAGTTATTGATGACCTGAGTTTCCACAAGATCTCTAATGATTTTACTTGTTTCATTCTGCATTGCATGAATTTGAGGGGTTTTTCCTGTTTTTGATAAGATTTGTTAAGGATTTATCAATTTTATTTATTCTTTCAAGAAACCAACTTATTGATTCATTATTCCTTTGTAGTGTTTCCTTAGTCTCCATTTCATTTATTTTTATTTTTTTTATTTAGTGTGTGTGTGTGTGTGTGTGTGTGTGTGGCCAGCTCAGTCCACCAGGGGGCGGGGCTGGCTGACATGTGGTGCTGGGGGATTGAACCGCGGTCCCTGTGCTTTTGCTAAGCTTGTTCTAAGTAGGTGCTTTAGACCACTGAGCCATCTCACCAGCCCCCATTTCATTTATTTTTATTCTGATCTTTATAATTTCCTTCTTTGTATACAATTTGGGCTTCACTTGCTCTTCTTTTTCTAGAATTTTGAGGTGCAGCATGTGTTTATTTGTGCTTATTTTATTTTCTTAACATGAGAATCCAATGCTATGAATTTCTCTTTTTGGAGTACGTTTGCATGTCAGAATATCTGGTATGTTTTATCTGAATTTTCACTTAATTGTAGATATTGTTTAATTTATTCTTTAATTTTATCTGTGACCCATTAGTTGTTCAGGAGAGTATTATTTAATTTCCATGTGTTTATCAAATATTTGTGGCATCCTTTGCCACTAATTTCCAATTTCATTGCAGTATGGTCAACTAATATGTATGGATAATTTCCATTACTTTTCATTTACTTAAGTATGTTCTGTGGCCTAGTATATGGTCTATTTTATTTTTTATTATCAAGAAGTTTTATTGGTAGATTTTTAAAAAGAATGGGTTTAGGACTCTAAATGATGACAATTGAAGACAGGAAATATACAAAGATAATTAAAATATTAAATATTATATAAATTATAAGACCACAATTCAAACTACTAATTATAATCAATGTGTCTTGGTACAAGCAGCCATGCTTCTTCATGAAATTCATCTACTTTCTGACAAAGACTTTGTGGCCTCCCTGCAACTTCAATCTTTTAATTTATAGTAATTAATGCTGGTTTTTGTGTGTCAGCATGCACTATTACAGAAACAAAATCCATTCCACAGGAATTTTTAATTTTCTTTGAAATGTGTCTTGAGCATCTTTTAAAATTCAAGCTAGAAACAGGCTGTATCTTTAAAGAAAAAGGCTTTGTATGAGAAGCTAGCCAGCACTGTCATGAATGGTTATACAACTAACTGAAGGAAACTGGCAGTACTCAATGAACTGCTTTTACTGGAGCAAGCTCCTCCTTGGTAGCTGAGTTCTTAGTTCCTATTACACTACCAGCAGAACATGTATTCCATTTTTTTGGATACAAGACTTTCATCTTTTTTTTGGCATTTCTCAGAAGTAGCCTGGTAGCCTAATAGAAGCTTTGTATGCTGTAGCAAGAGGGCACATGGTAGAAATCATCAGAGCACCTCTAGGCTGTGTTGGTGCTCCTAGAGTTTTGATTGGGGGTGTTAAAGCTAGCGAAGAAGATGACAAAGCACCTCTGTCACTGTTTTCCACAACATTTTTGTCTATACATGGTTTTCTGCCAATCATGATGGATTCTCCAAATATTCTCCCATCTTTACTTTTACCTTCGGGGCCTGCAGTTTAGATTGATAATGAATATGCATCCAATTTTTTGTGTTAAACATCACATGTTTTAAGATACTTCCATATTGTGCAAATTGTAATGATATATAGGAAGCAGATGCTTGTAGAAAGCCAAACACCTTTCTCTCATCTTTCTTCTGAGGTGAGAGAATCTCATTGCATATAGGAAGGAGCCAACTGGGCAGGAGATAGTGCCGTCTTTCTTGGTTGACTAATATCTGCTGGACTAAACACAGTTTGCCCAGTTCAAGTACAAGTTGGAGGGCTGGCGAGATAGCTCAGTGTTCTAAAGCGCCTGCTTAGGCGAGCATGCAGAGACCTCGGTTCGATCCCCAGCACCACATGCCATGCCAGCCCCGCCCACAGGGTGGGCTGAGCTGACCATAAAAAAAAAGAAATAAAGGAAACATTTAAAAAAAAGTACAAGTTGGAGTACAAGTTGTAACTCCAACAAGAGAGCTCTGCATTACTGAAATGTTTGTCTGTCTTTTTGAAGTTAAAGGGGTTGATCCAAGGCCTGGGCTGGAAATGTCATCATATATACTTATAACTGGTGAAGCTCCACTTTTATCTTTATTAGCTGGTACAACTGATTGTGATAGTGACCTACCAGCAAGTAAAGGTGACCTCAATTCCATTATTCCTATTATTCCTTTGAAAAGTCACCAATTGAGAGAGTCATGAGCTGATAAATCCCCCATTAAGAACCTAGGTTAAAAAAAAAAAGAACCTAGGTAAGGGGGCCCGGAGAGATGGCTCAGTAGAATAAGAACTTCCCTGGCAGGCACAAGAGCCTGAGTTCAATCCCTGGTTCTGCCAAAACAAACAAACAAACAAAAACCTAGGTAAAAATGGAGAATTCACTCCTGGCTTTGGAGATGTGGGTGAACCAAGCATCGTTGGCTCAGATCCCAACATGGGTGTCTGGGCTTCCATAGCAAAGGCTGCCTTCGGGATGGCTGCAGCTACTTTTATATATACAATCTGTTTTAGAGAACATTTTATATGCAGCTGAGTAGAATATGTACTCAGATGTTGTTTAGTGTAATACTCTGTCAAGCTTTACTAAGTTTACATGTTTGGAGGTTTGGTTCATTTCTGATATTTCTTTGCTGATTTTTTTCTCTAGTTGATCTATCTCTTTGTGACTATGGGGTACTAAGTTTCCCCATTACAATTATATTATTGCTGATGCAATTTTTCATGTCTATTAATATTTGGATTTTACAGTTACATGCTTCTCTATTTGTTGCATACATATTTATGATTGCTATTGTTTCCTTTTGAGGTTATCCCCTGGTAAGTATATAGTGACATTTATGTTGTATGTTATGAGTTTGGTGCTGAAAGAAATGATAAGAAGACCTGAAAAATACAGCTTCAGAGGCCTCACTGAGATTAGTCTGTCTTGAAGTGAGCCCAGAGCCTCAGAAGCATCTCACACTTATTGAAGGCTAAAGGCAGGCCAAAGAATGTGCATAATTACTGTAGGGAACACAAACTACTATCTCTATGGACTTCCACCATTTGCCTAACACTAGGTTCACACAAATGCTAGCTGATAATGTCCCAGACAAGGGATCAAAGAACAGGGCGCCAGCAGGAGAAGCTGTTATCTGCAGCCTTGAATCCCTGCCTTCCGGGATTTATAAGTGAGAGATGGCAGCTCTCCCTGGGCTCGGTCTATTGCTCCCTGCTCCCTTGGGACATTAGGCTTTTGTCTCATCTCTATATTTCTATATGTTAATCTCTTTTGATCATTCTTTGTTTGAATTTCAAATTGTCTGCAAACAGAATACCTACCCCTGACTTTTCTGGGTTCTTATATGGAAGATTCTTTTCACTTTCCATCTATGAATTACTTTTTGAGTTGAATGTGTTTCTTTTATACAGAATATTATTGGATCTTGTTTCTTGATCCATTCTGCCAGATTGTTTCTTTTGTTTTGTGAATTGAGGCCATTTACATTAATGCGTTTAACTGCTGTGCATTGGCTTATCTTTGTCATGTTACTTTCCTGCTGTTGTTTCACTGCTTTTCCTCTCTGTTTAATTGCTTGTGGTGACTGGTGGTTTCTTTCCGTTGTTATTCTTGAACCTGTAGTCCTTTCAATTTCTGGCTGCATTATCTTTTCGTACTCTTCGTAGACATGGTTTTGTGGTCTTGAATATCATCAGTTGTGCTTTGTCATGTAAGTATCTTATTTCTCTGTTAATATTGAAAGATAGTTTTGTAGGGTACATCAATTTGTGTTGGAAATTGTTTTCTTTCAGGACTTGAATTTCTTCATTCCAAGTTCATTGTGATTTGCAAGTTTATGTTGAGAAGTCTGTCATAATTCTAATAGAGGTCATTTTAGATCTAAAGCAGAAGTCTAATAACATTAAGCAAATACACATATAGGTATTTTAGAACATTATATATAATAAAAAATAGGGCATACTTTTCTAAGTACACATGTAGCGTGCATGAGGCATAAGCCATATCGCGTCATAGAATTAATTTATAAAGTTCTTAAAGCATTAATATCACAAAATGGCATCATCAAAATGAAATAGAAAGAAATTGGAGAACACAAATGGGACAATTAGGAGGTTTTTAAATATGTGGAAAATCTTAAGCATACTTTTGAATGATAAATGGTCAAATAATAAATCACAAGGGATCCAAAATGGGCAGGACCTGGCTACAGATCTTGCTGGAAGAATCTAGGTAACCAGCTTCTCCCTACCTACACCAGTGGGATGAAGCAACCAGTGAAAATGACTGTGACACAGTAAGGCTCCAACTACAGCACACATGATGGACAAATGAGACTAGTGGGTAACAGCCTGAAGTCTGAATGACTGTATTAAATGTATTTTGACTAATGAGATGGACTTGAGATATTTTATGATATTCACTTTAAAATCATTGCCACAATTTCATCATCTATGTTAACTCAGCATTGGTATCCTTTATTCTTTTTTAGCTCTTGTGATTTTCCTATTGATGACTATTATTTATTAAGTCAACTAAGTATTATGTTATATATGGAATATTAAGTAAGTGCTCTCTTTAGATAGTCCTCATCCCACATTAGTCCCATGTTGTATGGGAAGTTTTCTTTTGGAAAACTGAATGAAGGTTTGTTTTTTTGTTTGTTTTTTTTTTTTTTTTTTTTTTTTTTTTTTTCTTTCTTTCTTTCTTTCTTTCTTTCTTTTTTTTGGTTTTTCTTTGCAGAACCTGGGATTGAACTCAGGCCCTTGGGCTTGCCAGGGAAGCACTTATTCTACTGAGCCATCTCCCTGGCCACTGAAGTTTTATTTTATCCACTCTATTTCCTTTGATATATGAGGATGATAGTTGTCTTGTTTCTTCAACTTTGTGGCTTACACTGGCCTTGTGAAATGTATTATCTTCATTCCTTATTACCAATGGTGAGTGTTCTGTCCCTCCACTAATAATTCTCTGATTGCACCATAGCCAAGAAGGTGAGGCATGTTTAACTACCATCAGGCCCAAGTGTTAGTTTAATTTCCTTGTGTGGTCTTCACTGGAACTAAAGTTGGTAAGAGACCTGTTACTGCTCAATGTATATTAACATCTTCACCTCTGTCCTCTTGCCACTACTACAGTGGAGCAGAGTGGACGTGGGAGTGATGCTCTTTGTCACAACTTGGAGAAGCAGAGAATCTAGGGACCTTGCTTGTTATGAGATGGAATGGGTGGAGTTAGTCACCTTTTTATTTATGCAGCTTTCAACTAGTGAACAAATGTTGTTATCTACAAGTTCTCTGTCTCTGTCTCTCTCTCTTTCCCCCTCTCTCCCTCTCTCTCTCCATTGCTTTTTTTTTTTTTTTTTTTTGCAGAACCGGGGATTGAACTCAGGCCCTTGCACTTGCCAGGGAAGTGCTTATTTCACTGAGCCATCTCCCCAGCTCTCTCCATTGCTTTTTGACCTTCTCCTGACCCTTTCACTTGAGAAAAGAAGACATTCTTGAGACACTTCTACTGACATTTGTATGTTGCTACTGTGAGGTCCCATATTGTAATGGAACTCTATATGTTGCGTTTTATTCAGCACCAAACCTAGAATATGTGAGACAAAAAGAGATAATAATAAAAAATATCCAAGGGATTCACTTTTCTATTATTATTTAGCTCCTACAGCTATTAATTTGTATTCTTTATATTTTTAGTGCTTTTATATATTAAAAAGTACTGGAATGAGGAAAAGGACAAAATAAAGAAGGAAGGGAAAATATATTTATGTATATGTACAGGATAGCTTGGATAATTTTACTGCTGATTTCTGCTGCTCTACTGAAAGAATCAGTTAATGTTTAAGTTTTTCTGCTTCTTTTTAAAATTTTTTTTGTGCTGGCCAAAGAGCTCAGTGGATTAAAGAGCCTGCAAACAGGTGCAGGGGCTGAGGGTAGGATCCCTAGGACTGCCATGCTGACCCCCCCCCGAGGCACACAGAGATGGCAATTGAGACTGGGTGTGGTGGTACGCACCTGTAATCCCAGCCTGTGGGAGGCTGTAAACAGGAGAATCACTAGGAGTCCGGTCTAGTGGTGAGACCCTGAACACCCTGTAGACCCTTCCCTAAATACAGAAAAATAAGTAAATAAGTAAATAAATAAATAAATAAATAAATTTTTAAATTTTTTTTTTGTGGCTGGCTCAGTGCATTCTGGGTGCCGTGCTGTGAATGGCATGTGGTGCTGGGGATCAAACCATAGTTCCTGTGCTTTGCCTAAGCTTCCTTAAGCAGGTGCTTTAGACCACCAAGCTATCTTGCTTGCCACTTTCTTCTCCTTTTTAATTTAACTTTGTTTCAAACCAGGTGTACATGCTTATGTCTTGTAATCTAAACAGCTAATTTGAAGACATTATGCAATATAACAACCACTGTTCAATTTCTATTTTATTTAGTGAAATTCTATATCATTTCTAATGTTTTAAAATTATTTTTTATTCTCTTAGAAATAAAAAAAAATAGAAAGTACCATTCAGGGAATTTTGTTTCTTTTAGCGAGTTAAATATAAAAAAATCATATTGGGACCAGGAAAATAGTTCAGTAGAATAAGCACTTACGTGGCAAGCATAAGGGCCTTAGTTCAATCCTCGGTTCAGTCAAAAAAAATCATATCTACTCAATATTTCCTGAATAGAACTCACTTATTTAACTTTTAATGTATTTGAGCAAGAAGACAAATATTTAAAAATGTATTTTGGCTGTTATTGTTTTTCTCTCATTTCTTGCGTTTTTCTATATTTTCCTTTTCAAAAATGTTTTAAATGTAGGGAGATTTTCATGGAGTTCACCTATTTATGTGAATTTTACAGTTACTAGATGTGTGTGTTTGTGTGTGTTGCTAAGGTTCACACCTAGTATCTTGTGTTTGATGGCATACACAATGCTACGAAGCTAAATTTCCAGCCTGTGTGATTGTTTTTAGTTAAAAGTTTCAGCTTTTCTTATCAATTTACCTGAACATATACTTAACGATAAGGATATTGACTGAAAATATTTTCCTCAGAGTCAGTATTTATTACTTAATTTCCTCATATTTCTAATGCACAGGTTTTTGTTTTTATAATAGTGGTCTAGAGCCGGCCAGATAGCTCAGTGGATTAAAGTTCTTGCAAGCAGGCTCAGGTTCGATCTCCTGGCCTGCCATTCCCGCAGCAATTGAAACTGGGCGTGGTGGCATGGGGCTGTAATCACAGCACTTGGGAGGCTGTAAACAGGTGCATCACTATGAGTCCGATCTAGTAGTGAGACCCTGAATCTCTGTAGACCCTTCCCTAAATAAAATACAAAAAACAACAAAAAATATAATAAAATAGTGGTCTATCTCAATATGATATTTTCACTTAAAATTTGTCCCTTTTCTCTTTTGTCTTCCTTATACAAAATTTAAATATACACTTGGCATTACCCATTGCCTTGAAATCATGTCTTTAGCAATGTTATATTTTTTCCTTTTTACAAACAGAAATTTTCGCTAAACTTATGTATAATATATAAGGAATAAATACACCTACTTTGCACATACAGCTCCACAAGTGATTGCTAAATGTTTGCACATACTTTGTTATTTTTACTTCTTATCCTGTTACTGTAATTTTTTTAAAATTAGGATAACAAAAGCATCTCAAAATATTGTACTTAGGTTTCCCTGCTTTATCTAAAGAAGTTCTAAATATTTCTTTTGTTAACACATGATTATTAAGGATCAGCTGGATATTTACCTGCTCATCAATCATAAGTGCCTTTGGTGATTTCCAACTGCAAGCACAGGTTAGCATTCTTATTGGAAATTATGGTTTTGAATTTAATGTAGAAATTGTCCTCTGAATACCATGGTATAAGTAACTCTTTTAAATTACTAAGAAATGCACAGATACAGAAAATGAAATACTGGAAATATCTACAAGAAATGAGGCAATCTTTTTGGATATTAAATATTGGAAAAGGACTAAACTACATTAAATTCCATTATAAGAACCCTAAATTATCACTTCCTCTTTAAAATTCCCTTTGAACAATAACTGAGTAAATTATTCTGAAATACAAACAAAAATGCTCTTATCATTTTTTCATTTTTTGAATAGACATTGTGCTGGAGCTTTCCTAGATTATGATCATGAAATTGTAAGCAATATATCACATTTTAGGAATTATCATTTTTGCTGTTTTATTTTGGATAACCAATTATCCATTTAGCTTTCTAGGACAACAAACAGGTAAAGAGATGGGAATTGACATGAGGAAAGTATTGTTTTTCAAAATAGAGTATGTTTCACTGTGGCCCTTAGGAGAATATATATGTAGAGAAGAGCAAAAGAAGAGTGAACTTATTGGTTGATTTCTTGATGATAGCCATTCCGACTGGAATGAGATGAAATCTTGGCATTGCCTTAATATGATGTGTCTCTATAATAACAAGAGGTGTTGAGCATTTTTTCTGATATATTTGCTTACCATTTGTATCTCTTCATTTGTGAAGTGTATATTCATATCAAGGGCCCATTTTTGGATTGGGTCTTTGAATTCTGGAGGCCTGATTTTTAAAAGGTCTTTATATGTTCTAGATAGGAGTTTGCCTGAAGGACTATCCACTATAAATTTTTCCCAGTTTGTGTGTTTTCTTTTTAGTCAGTTGGTGATTTCTTTTGGTGTGCAGAAACTTCAAAAATATGAGATCTCAATTGTTGATCCTTTCAGGTATTTCCTATGCAGTTTGATTTTTGTTTGTGAACTCTCTACCTATCCCTATGTCCTTAAGATTTCTACCTACTTTCTCCTCAGAAGATGTAGTGTTTTAGTTTTAATGTTTAAATCTTTGAAAAGGACAAAATAAATAAGGGGAAAGGTATGTTTTCATATATCTTAATATAAAAATACCCAGGTTTGCATGCTTATGTGTTGTAATCTAAGCAGCTATTTTGAAGACATGCAATGCAACAACCACTGTTCAGTTTCTATTTTGTTTAGTGAAATTCTATATCATTTGTAATATTTTAAAAATATTTTTTATTCTCTTTAAAGATAAAAAATTAAAAGTACTGTACAAGGAATTTTGTTTCTTTTAGTGAGATAAATAGAAATTATTTAGGATAAGTTGTATAGTTGTACTGCCTATTTCTGCTGATCTTTTGAAAGGAGGCATTAATGCTTAACTTTTTCTTTTTATTCTTATTTTTTTCTTTTTAATTTCTTATAATTTTTGTTTTGTTTTTAGGGCAATTTGCACATTTGTGTCTGGTAACATGTACAACAAATTTGAAGATAACATTATGCAATACAGCAAATATTGCTGAATTCCTCTTACTTCGGTTAGTGAAATTTTGTATCATTTCTAATGTTTTTATTACTTTTATATTCTGTAAAAAATTGAAAAATTTTAAAAAGCAAAAAAGAAATAAAGTGTGGATTCTGAGAAACGAGGCACATTGTAGTTTGGAACTAAGAATATGTATATTGGCCATGGAAATCTCTGAAATTTGGTAATTTGGGTAAATTTGGTTGTGTTCTTGGTCTGGTGGGTGGGACAAGATAGCCCATCTTTAGTAAAATAAACTTAATGTGTCTGAGGTGATGGCCTAATATACACTTGAAAAGGCAGTCTATTCACAGCTAAAAAAGGAAAGATCTTTTATAAGTAAAAAGGGAATGGTCAATTTGAAAGAATTGTTCATGCTTACTGTGTACTGGGAGAAAAGGAAATGTAAATAAATCAACTGTGCTGTGTCTTGAAAAAAATCCCAATTATCAAAACTATCCTGTGTATATGCATAAATGTATTTTTCCCTTCTTTCTTTTTTCCTTTGCTTCATCCGTTTTTCATTCCCATTGAACAGATTATTTCCCTTTCACAGTTTGTTCCTTTCAGATTTTATTTGCTTTTATGTTCTCACACTAGTGAAACAATATGATGTTTACACATGCAGTTCTGATTTATTTTATACCTATAAAAGCCTCAAATTTATCTTTTTATAGCTGAGTAGTACTCCATTATGTAAAAATACTGCATCTTTTAATCCATTCCTCATTTGATGGGCATTTGGGTTGTTTCCAAGATTTAGCTATGACAAATTGCACTACTATAAACATGGGTGCACATATATCACTGTTATATGATGTTTTCAGTTGTTTTGGAAAAATATTTAGGAGAGGAATAGTTGACTTGAATGGAACCTCCAATTCTACCTTTTTGAGGAATCTCCACACTGATTGCCATAATAGTTGCACCAGTTTGCATTCCCACTGATCATGGAGAAGGGTTCCTCTTTCCCCACACCTTTTCCAGCATTTGCTATTGGTTGACTTCTTGATGATAGCCATTCTTTCTGCCTTAAGGTGGAATTTTCTTTTTTATGCTGGTACCGTGTAGTTTTTATCAAAGTAGCTTTGTAATACAGGTTCAAGTCAGGAATTATAATTCCACCTGTGTTTATTTGTTGCCAAGTAAGTCTTTTGCTATTCTAGATCTCTTTTAGTTCTAAATGAAATTTAGTAATGGTTTTCTCTAGTTCTGTGAGGTATGATAATGATATTTTGACTGCAGTTGCATAATATCTTTATAAAAAATTTGGGAGTATGACCATTTTTATTGTTTGCTCTTCTTATCCATAAGGAAGGTATATCTCTACATTTTTATATCCTCTTTGATATCCTTTTTCAGAGTACTGTAATTCTCAATATACAGTTCTTTAACTTCCTTTGTTAGATTCATTCCTAGGTATTTCATTTTTGGATACTATCATGAAGGATGGTGTTTTCTTAATTTCTTTTTTTTTTTTTTTTTTTTTTTTTTGGTGGAACTGGGGATTGAACTCAGGCCCTTGAGCTTGCTGGGAAGTGCTTATTCCACTGAGCCATCTTCCTGGCCCGTTTTCTTAATTTTTTTCTGATTTTGTTGTTTATGTATAGGAATTGTATTGAATATGTAGGGTTCATTTTTATATCCAGCTATATTAGTGTATTTGTTTATTAAATCTGTGAATCATTTGATAGATTTGGAGGTATTCTATGTAGAGCAACCTGCCATCTGCAAATAATGATAATTTAATTTCTTCTTTTCTTATCCTCATTCTTTATATTTCTTTCTCTCATTGAATTCCTCTGGCTAAAGTTTCTATGACTATATTGTAAAGGTGTGGTAATAGCCAACATCTTTGTTTTTTTCCTGATTTTAGAGTGAAAACTTAATTTTGATCAATTAAGATGATGGCTTTCATCAGATTGAGATACAGACCATCTATTCTGATTTCTATCATAAGTGGGTGTTGGATTTGTCAAATGATTTTTCTGCATCTATTGATATGATCATGTGATTTTTTGAATCTGTTACATTGTAGATTATGTGTATTGATTTGCATATGTTGAACCATCCTTCATCCTTGGAATGAGTCCTACTTAGTCACGCTATATATTCTTCTTGATGATTTCCTGAATTCTGTTTACCAGTATCTTTGTTGTTGTTGTTGGGGGGTTTTTTTTTGGCTCTGAATGCCTTCAGGGCAGGTTTGGCTGGCTTGAGTTGTGCGGATCGAACCACAGCAACCTGAGCCTGACTGCTTTGTTGAAGCAGCCACTTAAAGAACTGAGCTAAGGGGCAGGCCCCCCTGTTTACCAGTATCTTATTGAAGATTGTTTTAACCATGTTCATTAGGGAGATTGGCCTATATTTTACTTTTTTGGTTGCTTCCTTCTTTGGTTTAAGTATGAGGGTAATCATTGTTTCCAGGAATGCTTTTGGAAGCATTGCTTCCTACTTGATTTCATTAAAAAGTTTCAGTGCTTGTGGCATTAGATCATTACTATATTTTTTGCATTATTTAATAGTAAACCCATTAGGGCCTGGGCTTTTCTATGTTGGTAAATCGCTAATTATATTTTTAACTTCATTGACTGATATCAGGTTATTTTCAATTTTTATTTGTTCTTGATTCAGTTTTAGTAATTCATATGTGTCTAGGTAATTGACCATTTATTATGGGTTTTTCATTTTATCAGAATACATATAATTCTTTTTAATTTTTTGATAATTTATTTATTTATTTGGTATAGAGTCCCACTATGTAGCTCGGACTTGTAGTGATTCTCCTGTCTCAGTCTCCACAGTGCTGATACTACAGGTGTGCACCACCATGCCTGGTTTCTGTGGCTGGCGCAGAGTGCCTTGGTTTCCATGGCCAGTATGGTATGTGGTATCAGACATTGAACTCAGGTCCTTATGCTTGACAGGCAGGTGCTTAGATCACCAAACTATCTCCTCAGACCCCAGAGTCCACATTCTCTTGAAGTAGGTATTCATGATTTCTTGGATTGCCATAATATCTGTTGTGTTTTCACCAATTTTCTTCCCAATTGCTTGAATTTGAGCCTTTTCTTTCTGCTTTTTGAAAAAGTTGGCTAAAGGTTGACCAATTTTGGTAACTCCTTTAAAGAACCAATTCTTTGATTTATTGATTATTTGTGCTGTGTTCTTAGTCTCAATTGTATTAGTTTCTGTCTCATTCTTCGCATTTCCTGTCTTCCATGACATTTGTGTTTGATTTGTCCTTCCTTTGCTACGAGTTTGAGGTCAAACATTAAGTTGTTTATTTGAGCTTATTCTCTTTTCCAGTTATGAAAATTAAGCTCTATAGATTTCCCTGTTGGTGCTACTTGTATTATGGCCCATAAATTCCAGTATTTTCTATCAGCATAATCATTTCATTGTAGACAATGTTTAATTTCTTCTTTAATTTCATCTGTGACACATTGGTTATTTGTGGAGGTGTTGCTAAATTTCATAATGTTTATGCAGTTTTTGTAGGGGTTTTTTTGCAGTTGCTTTCTAGTTTTGTTGCCCTGTGGCCAGATAATATACATGAGATAACTTCAGTTCCTCTGCATTTACTTAGGCATGTTCTATGTGTTAACATGTGGTCTATTTTGGAAAAAGTCCCATGTGCATCTGAGAATGTTTATTCTGATGTGGCAAGGGATGCTGTAGCAATCTACTAAGTTCACTTGTTAATAGATTTTTAAAATTCTGATATTTATTTGTTGAGTTTTTGTCTAGTGGATCTATCCAGTTGTGAGAGTGAGATATTAAGGTCCTCCTTTACAATTGTGTTAATGCTTATTAGATATTTCATCTCCATTAATATTTGTTTTATGTAGTCAGGTGCACTAATATTTGGTACATATATATTTATGATTGTTATTTCTTCTTCCTTGAATTTTCTCTTAACAAGTATGTAGTGACCCTCTGTATCTCTTTTGATCAGTCTTGGCTTGAAGTTGACATTGTCTACAAGTATCTAAGCTGTCTCTGCTTTTATTTTGAGGGAATCCTATTACATGTATTATTATTTTCCATCCTTTGACTATGACTTTTTTAATTGAGTTAAATAGATTTCTTGAATGTAGTATATTGTTAGATCATATTTCTTGATCTACTCTGCCAGTTTCTGGTTTGAATGGATGAACTGAGACCATTTATATTGATATTTATAACACGTATATATTGCCTTATCTTTCTCATATTGTTTTCCTGTTGTTGGCTTCCTGTCTGTTCCATCTATTTAACTTCTTTCCCTGTCTGGTAGCTTTTTTCTATTGATGTTCTTATGATTGCAGTCTTTATTTTAGCATATATATATATATTTTTTTTTCAGAACTGGGAATTGAACTCAGACCCTTGGGCTTGCCAGGCAAGCATTTATTCTACTGAGCCATCTCCCTGGCCCTCTAATATATTTTTATGAGTATTCCAAAGAGCAGATTTAGTAGTCATGAATTTCCTCAAGTGGTCTTTGTCATGGAAATATCATATTTCTCCATAAATTTTATAAGATAGTTTTATGGGTACATAAATCTGAATCAGAGGTTTTGGATTGCAATGTCTTATTGCAATTTTTCCATGATGAGGGTTTGTGTTGAGAACTCTAGATTTATTCTGATGGACTTTCCTTTATAGGTTATTTTTTTCTTTTGTGTAACTGCTTTTATTATTTTATTGTGCTGAATTTTGGAACTGAGTGGCTGGGGAATAGTGAGTCTTTCACTCTTTCATGGGTGTGTAGACTGCTGCAAACATTGTAGAAATTAGAATGGAGATTCCTCAAAAAATGGAGTAGACATTCCCTTTGACCAAACTAGTCCTTTTCTGTGTATCTTTCTGTAAGAATTTAAGACATCATACCATTGTGATACATGCACACCCATATTTATAGCAGCACAGTTTGTTTTAACTAAATTTTGAAAACAACCCAAATTCCTATCACCTGAGGAATGAATAAAGAAGTGTTTCTTTTTAAATAAAGGAATATTGCTCTGCAATAAAGAGGGATAAATTTGATACACCTTTCTGAGTAAATGGGTGAAAGTTGAAACTATATTCTTAAGTGAAATAAATAAGATTCACATGTGTAAACATTGCAATATCTCCCTGGTTTGAGAAAGAGAAAGAGTAAATGAGAACCAAAATGTACAACAGATATTGTGAAATGGGAAGAAATTATTTCAAAGGTAAGAAGAATTAGGGTGGGGAAATGGAAAAAGGAAGTAAGGAAAAAGGACCAAAAATGATATTTAAAAGGTTAAAATAGTGAGGGAGAAGGGGGATCAAGTGAGGTGAAGGGTTTTGGGGGAAAAAAGGACTCAAAGTATATCATGTGTGGGTATAAATTTCCTATGAAGAATATGTTCATTATCTGTATGTAAAATGTACTAACAAACTTAAATAAATAAAAAAAAGACTCAGTAGATTAAGTGCTTGCCTGGCAAGTGCAAGGGCCTGAGTTCAATCCCTGGTTCTGACAAAAAAAAGAAAGAAAAAAGAAATTTGTTGGAGGCATGTAAAATCACAAGGTAGAGAACATCACCTCTGATAAAGGTACAAAAAAATTAGTAACATATTGTGAAGTATTATTTGGAGTCAGCTGAGTTATTTTAATGAAGTAGAATTGAACTGTCCTCAAAATGCAAAACAGGCTAATCTTGTAACAACTTCCTCTTAGTCTGAGTTCTTCTGAAACCTCTTCCTTAAAGTCATTCATATTCTATTTTCTTTTCTTTCAAAACTTATCTATAATTTATGCTGAGATATGATTTGTTTATTCACTAATCATATATTGACAGCATAATTTTTACAAGGACTGGGCAAATTGCTGAGGAGAAGTAGTTCAATTAGGCAGATTTTCTGGGCCCAAGGAGATCACAAACTTAAAATGCTAATGTAGGCATTGTTTTTGGCATTTCTGTTGCTGTCAGTTTTCAGTTGAAGTGGGAAGACTATCAACTTTGTCAGTCTAGGTAATACTGGGAAGTATTTCAAATAACCTATGATATTTCCCCAAAACTCAGATGTTCCTAAAATTATGTATGCATCCTGTACATTAGTTCTGAAGTTCACAGAGTTCATAGAATTTTAGAAAAATGTAGTTGCCATTATAAATAAATCACAAACACTTTGAATTCAAAGAATGTGTTTCATTCATTTGTGAATGCTCAGTACTTGCCAGAGTGCTTAGTCTCAGGAAGTATTGATGCTGGAAATTTTTTTTTGGTTTGTTTGTTTTTGTTTTTGTTTTTTGGCGGAACCAGGGAATGAACTCAGAACCAGGGAATGAATGGAAATGAATACATAAGAGAAAATGAAATAACTCTATGGGTGAAATCATATTGTATCTTCTTAAAAAAAATCCTTGGGCTGGAGAGATATCTCATCTGCTTAAGTGCCTGCTTGGCAAGCACAAGGTCCTGAGTCTGATCCCAGGGTAAAAAAACATCCTTAAAAGTACTTGCAGGACTTCTGGACAGTGCTGTCTAAGAAGATCCCCAGGATATCCAGACAATGCCCTTTAGGAAGATTCCCTCTTCCATTTTGTTATTATTATTGAAACCTTAGAAGTCACATTACAATCTTTCCCATTTTCTTTTAAAAGTTTTATTGATAAACATATAGCAATGAGACAGTTTCAAATCAAATCGAAAGTAGTTTCAACAAATAATACACTGCATATATTCTTCCTAGTGGTTAATTGCTGTACAAGATGCAGACTTGTGATCCTGCTTACAAACACCAATAGAAAAAATCATTCCATTCATTAAAAGAATGCAACTATCTATCTATCTATCCCAACCACTTTGAATACACAGATACAAAATGGACATTCATAGTTATACCCCATTTTTTTAAGTTCTGTTATTGAATATTATAGGTGTGTAAACTCAGCAAAATATTCTAAAAGAGTCCAGTAGCCCATAATAGCATTGAGTCTTCTGTTTAACTGGCAATGTCAGAAATTATTGACCTGAGTCCCCCACAGCTCAACATAACAACATTTCTTTACTTCCTATATTTTGTCTTCATACTTTTCTACTGGATGGTTAAGACCAAGGTAAAGCAGGACCTGTGCAACAAGAGTTGTAGCTTTTTGGTCTGAGAAGGTCAGTGAAATGCCCTCAGGATTTATTCTGAGATCCTGTACCTCAGATTGTAGAACCTTTGTCAGTGTCAGCCATGTGGATGAGTCACGGCCAATGCTTGGCCAATGTGCTCTCTGTGAAAGCCTGAGAGAGTGTCTTCTTCCCATGTGACTCTCCTTAGGCACACTCTACGTCATCGATCACTTTCCTCTTTGGCCCCCATTTTCTATGATATGTTTTTTCTCCAAGGAGCTAAAGGAAGCTATGTAGCTGGTATTTAATCAGAGATGGCTGGGCATACCAAAGTGAGATAGTCATATAGCTAATTGATGTAAATAAATTAGATCATATACAAATACATCTATATTCAATTTATTTTTCATTACTATATAAACTGTGATAAATAAAACCAAAACTACACTCCTATAACAGAAATAGTGTAATTTAGTAAGAAGAATGGAGAACCTGGATGAGCATGATTTGAAATTTTACTTAGCTATGTATAAGTATGTCATCTTAAACAAGTAAGATAATTTTTAAAAGGTTAATTCTACAATGGCAACATAATAATAATAATAATAATAGTAATAATAACAATAATAATATACACCTAAAGTTGCCTTAAGAATTTGAGATAGTAAAATTCTTATTTTCCCCCATAATTTTTTTGAGAAACAAATAGCAATGAGACAGTTTCAAATCAAATTGGTAGGACAATGTCAATAATTAACACATTGCATACATTCTTCTTAGTGGTTAATTGCTGTACAACATGCGGACATGATATCCTATTTACAAACACTACTAGAACAAATCCTTCTATTCATTAAGAGAATGTAACTATATATCTATCCTAACCATTTTGAAAACACAGATACAAAATGGACATTCATCTGTATCACCTTTTTATGTTTACTTCTGTTATTTGAATATTACAGGTGTGTTAACTCAGTAAAATATTCTAAAAGAGTCCAGTAGTCCATAATAGTATGGGGTCTTCCACTTCACTGGCAATGTCAGGAATTGTTGACCTGAGACCCCTATAGCTCAACATAACAGCATGGCTTTACTTCGTATACTTCATTTTTATACTTTTCTGCTGGATGGTTAAGACCAAGATAAAGCAAGACCTATGCAAGAAGAGTTGTAGCTTTTGGGTCTGATAAGGTCAGTGAAGTCCCCTCAGAAAATTCTCATTTTTAGAAGCTAGAATTTTAGCTTCCTCAAAACTCCTGAAATTTAGTATTTGCATTTATTTACCATTCACAAGTGTTTAGTAGTGGTAAGTGCTCTGCAAGTGTTTGTGAGGTCAATTAAATAATTAAGTACTTTTTATAATTTTCTTTTATATTGAAGAGTAAAACCAAGAGCGAAAACAAAAACAAAGACAGAAACATTGAAATATATAACAACACATAAGTTATAGATTTTCAGAACAAAAATAGCTAATTTGCAATGATTGATATATTATCTATTTTTATTGCCAAATCTGTTGCTTAGATTAACATGTGATCTACTCTTTCCTGTATTGCTCATTCATGGAATCTCTCATTTTTCTAATCTCTATTTTTTTTATTAATGTCTTCTTTACTGCAGAGTTTTTTTTTTCAGATTGGGTTTCCTCCATATGTTTCTGTATTCGTCTTTACTTCAGATGTTATGAGTTCAGATATTTCTTTTTTATTTCAGAAATTAATTCTGCTCTGAGTTCCTCTATACTTTTCTGCTGTTGTTTCTTTACTTTCAACACTGTTAATTCATATATTTCTGCTGAGCTAGTGTCCTCTGCATTTGTTCTGGGTGATCACTGAATTTCCCCCATATGATTCTATATTTGATTCTTTTTTCAGATGCTATGAATTTGGAGATTTCTTTTTTATTTCAAGAATTAATTCTGCTGAGTTCCTCTATACCTTTCTGCTGTTGTTTCTTTACTTCTGACGCTGTCAATTCATTCATTTCAGCCGAGCTAATGTCCTCTGCACTTGTTCTGGGTGTGCTCAAGGCCTGAGATTGTATTTTGCTCCTTGTTTTTATCATTTCATTTAGCATTGACTTCTGACCTTTGGTGTAGAGTTTTGGTGCCGTTATAACCTTAGCACCTACTGAAATTTGGGTGCAGATCTATTGAGTTGAGTTTATCCAGCTATGCCTGGACTGGGTCTATCTGTTGTGTTCAGCTCCTTCCTGCTGCAGCCCTTGGAAGTGAACTTGTTGTGCCCCTCTGGCACAACAGTGAACCTGTGCTCTGTTGTGCCCCTGGCTCAGGGGCCACAGTGGAGCACAGAAGGTCTCCCACACACTAGCCAGGTCTGGGCTTGGGCTGTATCTGGGGTTCCCGAGAGCATCACAGAAGTTCTCACTCATTTGGCGGGCTTGGGGATGGGGGAGCTCCATAGGGTTGGAGGGGTCCTGAGGGCATGACAGAGGGTCTCATGGGGTGTGCCTGAACTTTGGTCCAGAGAGGTCCCGTGGGTGCAGGGAAGCTGGACTCTCTCCCACACACTCACTGGGCCTGGGCTGAGCTGGATCTGGGGGTCCTGAGAGCATCGCAGAAGTTCTCACTCACTTGGTGGGCTTAGGGGCGGGGGCTCCGGAGGATTGGAGGGGTCCCTAGGGTGCGGTAGAGGGTCTCACTCATGCAGTGTGCCTTCGTTTTGGTCTGGAGAGGTCCTGTCCGCACAGGGAAGCAAGAAGCTCTCCCATATGCTCTCAGGGCCTGGGCTGGGCTGGATCTCTGTTACTTCCAATTTAACTGTGTCTATTATACATTTCAGGTTGTTTTCCTCTTTTGAGTTCTTATACTTGGGAGACAATTTACACATATGAGTCTGGTTTATCTCACTTATGAGTATACTAAGTTGCACCCACTTAGGTATGAACGCTTTGTGTTTATCTTTAGAGCAGAGTAATACTCCATTGTATAAAAATACCTCATCTTTTTCAACCATTCCTTAGGGGCTGGGCATTTTGGTTGTTTCCAAGATTTGGCTATCACAGATTCTACTGTTGTAAACATGGGCACACATATAACACTATGATATGCTGTTTTCAGAACTTTTGGAAAAATTCCCAGGTGGGGAATAGCTGGATTGAATGGAATTTCTAGTTCTACATATTTGAGGAGTCTCCACGCTGATTTCCATAATGGTTGTTTCAGTCTACATTCCCACCAGCAGTGGAGAAGGGTTCCCTTTTCCCCACAGCCCCTCCAACATTTGTTGTTGGTTGATTTCATGTTAGCCATTCTTTCTGGAGTGAGATGGTATCTCAGTGTTGTTTTAATTTGCATTTCTGTGATGGTCAGCAATGTGGAGCATTTTTTCAGGTATTTCTTTGCCTCTTGTAATTCTTCTGAGCAGTGTGTATTCATCTCAAATGCCCATTTTTGGATTGGGTCTTTAAATTTTGGGCTCTAATGGTGTTTATTTCTTTATATATTCTAGATAGTAGACCTTTGTCTGAGTGATTGTAAGTTAAGATTATTTCTAAATTTCTGGGTTTTCTTTTCACTATGTTCATAATTTCTTTTGTTATGCAAAAACTTCTCAACAAGAGAAGGTCCCAGTTTTAATTTTTTCAAATATTTCTGGTGCAGTTTGATTTTTGTTTATGAAATGTTTGTGTACCCCTATAACTTCAAGATCTTGACCTACTTTCTCTTCCAGGAGATTTAGAGTTTCTGTTTTAATGTTTAGATTGTTAATCCATTTTGACTTTAGTTTAGTGCATGGTGATAGATCTGGGTCAAGTTTTAGTTTTTGGCATGCAGAGAGACAATTTTTCCAGCACCATTTGTTAAAGAGGCTATATTTCTTCCAGTAAGTATGTTTGGCCCCTTTGTGGAAGATCAGGTGGCTGAGTGTGTTTGTAGTTCTATCTGCATCTTCTAATCTATTCCCTTGATTCTCAGGTCTATTTCATTGCCAATATCATGCTGATTTTATCACAGTAGTTTTGTAGTATAATTTCAAGTCAGGAATTGTAATACCTCCTGCCTTGTCTTTGCTGCTCAAGATTACCTTTGCTATTGTAAGTCTTTTCTGGTTCCAAATAAATTTTAGGAATGATTTCTCTAAATCTTTGAGGTATGTCCATGGAATTTTTTTTTAATTTTTTTTATTATTGTTTATTTGTGTGTGTGTGTGTGTGTGTGTGTGTGTGGCCAGCTCAGACCACCAGGGGGCGGGGCTGGCTGGCATGTGGTGCTGGGGGATTGAACCGAGGTCCCTGTGCTTTGCTAAGCTTGTTCTAAGTAGGTGCTTTAGATCACTGAGCCATCTCACCAGCCCCTGTCCATGGAATTTTGATAAGGATTGAATTAAATATGCATAACAATTTTAGGAGTATGGCTATCTTCACAATGTTGGTTCTTCCTATCCAGGAGCAAGGAATATCTTTCCATTTTCTGAAATCCTGTTTGTTCTCTTCTTTCAGAGCACTGTAATTTTCATTGAATAGATCTTTTTACTTCTTTAGTTAAATTATTTCCTAAGTATTTCATTGTCTGTGGTGCTATTGTCAAAGGTATTATTTCTCTAATTTTTCTCTCAGTGTGTTTGTTATCTATGTAGAGGAATGCTATTGATGTGTGGATATTACTTTGTAACCTGCTGTGCTACTGAATTTCTGTATTAATTCTAGGAGTTCCTTGGTGTAGTTTTTTTGATCTTCCAAGTAGAGTATCATGTCATCTGCAAATAGTGATAAATTAACTTCTTCTTTACCTATTCTCATTTCATTTATTTCTGTGACTTGACTAATGGCTCTATCTAATGATTCCAGAACTATATTGAATAGGAGTGGTGATAGAGGACATCCTTGTCTTGTACCAGATCTGACAGTAAAAGATTTCTGCTCTTCCCCATTTAGAATTATGTTAGCCATTGGGTTGTCATAGATGGCTTTTGTCAGGTTGAAGTAGAGGCTATCTATTACAATTTTCTGTAGGACTTTGAACGTGATTGAGTGTTGGACTGTGTGAAAAGCCTTTTGTCATCGACTGAGGTTATCATGTGGTTTTTGGATTTAGTGCTATTAATATATTGTAGTACATTTGAACCACCTTTTCATCCCTGGGAATCCTATCTGGTCATGGTGTAGAGTCTTCTTAATGATTTTCTGTGTTCTATTTCCTAGGATTTTTTTGAGGATTTTTGCATCTATGTTCATGAGGAAGTTTGGCCTGTAGTTCTCTTTTTTAGTTGGATTTTTCTCTGGTGTTGGTATCAGTATAATACTTGCATCAAGGAATGATGTTGGGAGTATTGCTTCCTCTAAAATTTTATTGACGATTTTGAGGAGTGTTGGAATTAAATCTTCTGTGAAGTTCTTGCAGAATTCAGCTGTGAATCCATCAGGACCTGGAATTTTCTTTTCTTTTTCTTTCTTTTTTTTTTAGAATTTCCTTGTTGGTAAATTTTTTATTACATTTTTAATTTTATTGGCTGATACTGGGTTTTTGAGAATTCTTATATCTTCTTCATTCAGTTTTGATAACTTTGTGTGTTTCTGGGTCTCTGTCAATTTTTTCTCGGTCTTTGATTCTGTGAAAGTAAAGATTTTCAAAGTAGTTATTGATGATCTTTTGAACTTCGACTGTGTCTGTGGTAATTTTACTCCTTTCATTCCTTATTGCTTGAATTTGAGTTTTTTTCTTTCTTTTTGATGAGGATAGCTAGGGGCTTATTGATTTTATTTAATCTTTCAAAGAATCTGCTTTTTGATTGGTTAACTCTTTGTATCATTTTCTTCATCTCAATTGCATTAATTTCTACTCTAAACTTTATAATTTCTTCCTGTGTTTGGGTTTTGGATTGATTTGCTCTTCTTTTTTAGAAGCTTAAGGTGTAGTATTGGGGTATTAATTTTTTCACATTATATTTTCCTAATATGTGAGTTCACAGCTATATATTTCCTTCTAAGAACTTCCTTCATTGCATCCCACAAATTCCTATAAGTTGTGCTTCAATTGTCATTGAATTGTTGATATTGTTTGATTTCTTCTGAAACCCATTGGTTGCTGAGAAGGGTTCTATTTAATTTCCCTGTATTTATTGTTTTTTGTGGTTTCTTTTGTCATTTATTTCCAGTTTCATTGCACTGTGGTCAGATAATATGCATGGGATAATTTCTGTTTTCTTCATATACTGAAGCATGACCTATGGACTAGCATGTGTTCTAATTTAGAAAATTCCTAGGGCTGGGGAGATGGCTCAGTAGAATACGTGCTTCCCTGGCAAGCACAAGAGCCTGAGTTCAATCCAGGGTTAAAAAAAAAGTCCAATGTGCAGCCGAAAATAATGTGTATATTCAGATGTGTTTGGGTGGAACACTCTGTAAATGTTCACTAAATCCATTTGTTCCAAGTTCTGGTTCAATTCTGTTACTTCCTTGCTATTTTTTTTTTTTTGTCTATTTGACCTATCTTTTTGGGATAAGGGGATTTTAAGGTCTCCTGCTAAGATTATGTTGTTGGATATTAGAGTTTTCATGTCCATTAAGATCTGTCCTATATAGTTTGGTGGTCCTGTATTTGGTGCATGCATATTTATGTCTATTACCTCTCCCTCTTGTATTTTTCCCCTAACCAGTATTTAGCGGCTTTCTTTATTTCATTTGGTAATTCTTGGTTTGAAGGTCAAATTATCTGTGAACAGGATTGCTACCCCTGCTTTTATCTGAGGTGCTGGGGCATGTAGTATTGTTTTCCATCCTTTGAATTTCAGTCTGAGTTTCTTTATGAGTTAAGTGTGTTTCTGGTATACAGTGTATTGTTGGATTTTGCTTCCTAATCCACTGTGCCAGTCTATTTCTCTTAATTGGTGAATTGAGTCTGTTTCCATTGACAGTTATAATTGAGATGCATTGCCTTATGTTTGACATGTTATTTGCTGCTGTTGGTTATCTATTTTTTTCTCCTGAGTTTAACTGTTTACCCTATTTGGTGTGTTCTTGCCATTCCAATTCATGGAGTTGTGTTCATTTTTATTCTGCTCTAGAATATATTTTAGTAGTTTATGTAGGGTTGGCTTTGTCCTCATGAATTTCTTTAGTTGTTTTTGTCATGGAAGTATTCCACTTCTTCATTAAACTTGAAAGAGCGTTTTTCAGGATATAGCAGTCTGTGTTGGAATTTGTTTTCTTGCAAGATTTGAAGTTCTTTGCTCTGTGCTCTTTGTGACTTGATGGTTTGAGAAGAGAAATGTGCCATTATTCTGATGGGTTTTCCTTTAAATATGTTTCTTTGCTCTAGCAGCTTTTAGTATACTGTTATTCTGCTAAATTTCTGGGATCCTGATTATTGTATTTCTGGGTATGGTTTTATTTGATCTTATTTGGAGTTTTATATGCCATGGTTACCTGAATGTCAGATTGTTTCCCCATATTTGGGAAGTTTTCTGCTATTACTTCTGCTTATATTCTTTTTATATTGTTTGTGTTGATTCCTTCTTTCTCATTGATGCCTATTAGTTTTATGTTTTTCATATTTGCATGGTCTTGCAGATGTTGAATTGTTATTTCCTGCATCTTAGTTATTTTTAAGAGATCTGGCCTTACCTTTTCACTGGCTGCAACAATATCTTCATGGTCTGAAATTCAGTCTTCATTTTCAATGAGACAGTTTTCCCAACTATTAGTTGAGTTTTTAATCTCTTAAATATTTCTTTGAAACTGCTTCATGCATTCTATTTTTCTATATTGTTCATTCAAGAATTCCATCATCTTTCTATCCTCTATTTTTTTCTCAGTTTCTTCTTTAGAAACACTTAGTAATTCTTTCATTATAGTTATCCTTTGGGTTTTTACTTCAGAGAGTATTTATGATCTGATTTCCTCTATATGTTTCTGCAGTTGTTTCTTTTCTTCAGACACTATTAATTCAGACATTTCTGTGTGATCCACAATTTCTTGTATGCTAGTGTCATCTGCATTTGTTTTGGGTGGTCTTGGGGCTTGAGAATGCATTTTGTTCCTTCTCTTTGTCATTTTGTTTAGCACTGTCCTCTGACCTTTGGTGTAGAGCTTTGGTTGTGTTATTTCCTAAGCTCCTACCAATATTTTTACCCAAGAGAGATGACATGGTTAAGGCAGTTACAATTTTCTATTTACAGTACTGCAATTAGCAATACTAATAATGGGTTGTGAGATTTAGCAATTGACAAATTACATACAAATGTAATGAGTTTGTATTTTAATCTATAAGAGGAAATATTATGAGTGTATAGCTAAGCACATATTAAATTGTGAATTTGTATTTAAGTTATTTCCCCTAAGTACTGTCTAATCACTTCCCTTTGATGTACCTAGAGTCTTCCTGGCAGACTAGTTCACCACGGTTACCTGTTGCCACCTTTCTATATCTCTCTGTCTCTGTCATTGTCTCTCTTTGTCTCTGTCTCTGTCTCTGTCTCTGTCTCTCTCTCTCTGTCATAGATCTGGGTCTAGCAGTGTGTCTCTGCTTATTGGGTCCGGATCTACCAAGTTCGAACTCATTCAGCTGGGCCTGTCTTGGTGTCTGGTGCTGTTCTTGGCTTCTTTCTGCTGGGCACTCTGCTGGGAAGTTCTTCTCTGGCTGGTTACAAACCAACCTGGGCCTTCTTCTGTGGAGTTCCTCTCTGGCTGGTCCCAAACTGACCAGACTGTTCTATTGTGGAGTTCTTCTTTGGCCAGCCCCAAACTGACTTGGGCATTGTGTTGTGAATTTACACTCTGGATGGTCCCAAACAGACTGGGCCACTCTGATGTAGAGTTCCTCTCTGGCCTTTCCTACACTGACCTGGGTGCTCTGTTGTGGAGTTTCTCTCTGGCAGGTCCAAACCAACCTGGTGTTCTGCTGTGGAGTTCCTCTCTGGCTGATCTCAAACCAATTGGGCCTCTCTGCTATGGATTTCCTCTCTGGTTGGTCCCAAACTGAGTTGTGCCCTCTACTCAATTAAGTACATTTGTAAAGAAAATAAAATCATCATAGTTATCCAGAAAATAAAGTGAAATTTAATGAATACCTTTTGCATTTCAAAAGTATCTATCACTCAAGCCATAATTAAATAAACCTTCACTCTAATATAAATTCTTAAATTAATTGCATCATCTACAAATTTAGAAAGTACTCCATTCCATGGAATCATGCAGTTTCTCATTAAGAATAACTTTAAAGTTATTTAGTAATAAAAAATGCAAGGAAATTTAGAGGAACAGGAAGTTGTAGCAGGGAAGAAGAAGAAAGGTATTAAAAGAAATGAACTGTAATATGTCCATGTACCCACCCCTTAAGATGTTGGGAAATAACATGCACAGTACTGCAAACATGTGCTGATAAAAGTAAAAAGTACAAAAAAACCTCTGAGTCAATGCTGCTGGTGCAAAGAAAGTTCACAACAAACTCTAAGTAATTTATAACATAAGACTATCACAACTCATTTTCACAGAAATTTGTAGTATGGTTTGAAGATTAGCTTGTTTCAGTGGAATTAGAATACCAAGAAATGTAGGCTAATTACTTTTAAAAAACTATTTCCATAAATGTAATATAATGCTATAGATTTCTTTTCATGGTTTCTCTAGTGTTACAATGCCACAAATTCCTTTACACAGTGTTTCTGATTGATAAATGGTGGCAAGAAGTAATCAATGTTGTTTGTTTAAAGGAAAGTAAAAGTCTTCATTGGTCACTTCCAAATATGTGAGCAATACTGGGTACAAACAGAAGCAAAATTTTGCCAAAGAGTTCTATTATTGAACTGAATTGTCCATTAACAGAAATGTTTGCTAAGCAAGATATTTTTTGTATTACCAATATTAACATACTGGTTTTGTGACTCTATTGAAACCTATTCATGGAATCAAGGTGAAGAACTCTTGATTGAGAAGGAGAGTAGGAATTGTGGTAGGAACATTAAAAAATTAATTTGAGACACCAAATTATATGATCATCACAGATACTTCCTAAAGCAGCTTATATTTTTCTATTCTATTGATGGAAGATTAATTCTATCCTTTTCAAATAACCTCATTTCTTGGTATTCAGTTTTCATGCTAATTTATAGTTGTTCCTACACTTTTTATGACCCTTCACAAATTCTTATCTACTCCTACTTGCACGATTGCACTATTTCTGACAAATTTCATTGCCTTTATACTCATTCTTTCAAAAATCTACCTCTATATCATTTCAGATTATTTACAAACAATATATTTCATCAAGTTCATCTCTAGTTCATATGGATCCTTTATAAAATTGTCAAGGTGTCTTTTCCAGTCTGCCAAAGTTCTACAGCTAAAAACATGCTGTCTGTTAATTACAAAGCTAGACATATTCCTCCAGGTGAAAGAACACTGTTTTCGATCACTACTTACCTGACCTGAGTTTTGATTCCTGTGAAATTCAGACTGTTAGTCTTCCATTGCACTACTTTATGAAGTAGCCCTGATTTTGTTAACATTATGTACTTCTAGATTATATTTTTGAGGCTTCATGACTTATAATACTATAATGATAATTTGCTTTTTCTTTTATACTATAAACAGATACAAAAAATAGAATCTCAATGAAGTTCCAGAGAACTAGCAAAAATCTTCAATACTTTTTTCAATACTTTTTGTTTTGTAAACATTCTGAGCTAACATTATGCAGGAAGAAATTTTGTTTTTGTTGTGTTTAATGATATTTTCAGGCAAAATTATTTTAAATGACTACTAGTGAACATATTCAATGGGGGTAATGTCAAGATCTTGATGTGATAAATATGTTTAAAATCTTTAACACTACTTTTAGAGCAAGGGTTCCATTTTAAAGCATTTTAGTCTTCTCCCATTCATTCACAAGGATACATAAACAGTACCTTTTCAACATGATTTCAAGAGTTTAAAATGTTACAGTTAACATTTTTCAAAGATAGGTGTAAGGAATGATAAACTTCTTAACCCAAAAATATGTCCCAAAGAGTAACATTCAGTCATCTTAAAGGTATGTTGTTAAGTACAATTTTTCTCCTCATTTCAAATTATAACATTTTGCTGAGCAACTAAGATTTGCTGGGCTGGGGAGGTAGCTCAGTAGAGTAAGTGCATGCCTGGCAAACACAAGGCCCTGAGTTCAATCTCTGGTACCAAAAAAAAAAGTTGCCCTAATTCTTTTTATAAAACAATTTTATTGAGAAACAAATGGCAATGAGACAGTTTCAAAACTGATTATTAGCGCAGTTTCCATAATTAATACATTGCATATTGTTATCTTAGGGTTATTCATTGTACAAGATGCAGACATGATATCCTGTCCACAAACACTATTAGAAGAAATCTCTCTATTCATTGAATTAAAAGAATGCTGCTGTCTACCTATCCTAACTATTTTGAATATACAGATACAAAATGGTCATTCATTTGCATCCCCCCTTTTTGTTTAGTTTTGTCAGAGAATGGTATTCCATTGTCATTTAAATATTGTAGGTGCATGAATACAGCAAAATATTCTAATATAGTCCTGTAGCCAGTAATAGTCCTAATTCTTGAAAAAAATTCTGTTACATTTTTTAGTTCTTTAAATGGACAATATGGAAAAAACACAGCAATAAGACCTACATACTTTAATATGTCTTGGAAATATTTACCTCATAAAGCAGGCCTTAAACTCAAATTTGACTCACATGTGTTCATGCAATGCAGAGAAATAACAAGGAAGAAAAATAATAGTGTAAGATAACAGTGTGTAGCAGGAAATTCAGTACATATTTTACATATTTTCTTTCCAAGAACCATAGCAAAGACATATTAACGTTTATGTCTTTAGATGAAAACAGCAGTTATTGTATCCATGAAGTTTAATAGTATTAAGCATCATGTAATTCAGCGACTGTTGTTGAATTCCTATTATTTTGCTAAGTGAAATCATGTATCATTTCTAATGCTGTTTTTCTGTTACTATTTTATATTCTTTAAAAATAAAAAATAAAAAAATTATATCAAGAATAATATGTGCTCTAAATTTAGCAGACTATAGAATAGATACTTTATGACTCTGTGAGTAGAAAAATCAACTTCCCTAAGAAGTAGACTCCACTTACACTGAAGCAGGGAGAACTTATGGTAAGGAAGGAAATAGCATGGATGAACAATAAGAAATCAATGTTTAAAGAGATATTTTCAGTTATTTAAAAAGTGATTACTGGGGCCAGGGAGATGGCTCAGTGGAATAAGTGCTTCCCTGGCAAGCGCAAGGGCCTGAGTTCAATCCTTGGTTCCGCCAAAAAAAAAAAAAGAAGTGATTGAGTGATTACTATGAAGACAACAAAATGCAATGTATTAATTATTGTAACTGTCCTACTATCCTGTTTTTGAAACTGTTTTGTTACTATTTTATTTTTTCTCATTAAAATTAATAAATATTAAAAAATAAAAAGTGATTATCATATAAAATACATTATAACTTATATTTTATATGACAAAGTAAAATTGTTACAGTTAAGCTCTGTTTTTGCATAGCCCACACTTTAAACTTTCAGGATGGAATGAGAAAACTATGGTAATACGTGGCAAATTAAAGTCAGATTCTCTGTTCCTGTTTAAAGAAATGTACAAATCATGGAAACTCTGAATTTATTAAAGCCAACATTTGAATTTTCTTTGCCCACAGTATCTTCTGATGGGAATGCTTTCTGAAACAACTGAGTGAGGCTGACGAGCAGTTCTACCTCCTGTTAGAGGTAAATGATTTTGTTTTTTTCCTGTTTTGTTAAATAAACTAAGTTACTTCCTCTTCTAGCTGTACAAGCCAGCAGTTCTCCACGGGATATCTGGGTAGAAAGGGTAAGGTACTTGTCTTTCTTTTCATACATTCAAAAATAGAATTCAAAAATCTCTGTTTATTGAAAATAAGAGTTTGAATTTGTGTTGATTCCATTGCAAGTATAACCCTGAATTTGCTAATATCTTAGCTTTGAGGGAATGTATTATTATGAAGAATGGAGACTTCAGTGAGGTAATGTCTATTTAAAGTTTAAGTGGTTAAAATACTTACTGAAACTGCTGCATGCTTTGTGAAAGGAAATGTGTCTGTCTAGATACAGAGCTCCTTTCTCTAAAATTCAAATTGCCGTTGGCAAAACCCAGGAGTCCGGCTTTATGGCAAACACTGATCCTAACAATTTTATGTCAAAATTATGATTGTGCTTGATTAAAAACATTTATGTTCTTGTAAATCATAAGGAAAAAGAAACTTAAAATTTTCAATCCATGGATTGTGTCAACTGAATTAAACAAAATTCAAATAGTAAATACATTTAAATAGCTAAATCTTTTCATGAAACTTGTCATGTTTTCTTGGATTGGGACTTTTTCCATGTAGGCATTCCTGGTGGGATATGATGGCTTTAAATAGCACAAAAGGATTTTCATCAAGTCCTAGCTGTCAAATTTCTGTGGAACTCACACTGAATTTACAAAGAACATGTCTTGTGTGTATTTTTTATTTGAGAACATAAGAAACATTTTAGAAAGGGTCTGTATTTTAATGTTTTATAGAAGAAACCTTTCTTTTGCCCTGCTTGACATACACAATTTGTTGCTTTTTAAAAATGTCTGCCACTTTCACACTTGAAATTTGTTTATAAATATATAAAATTATTTAACACCATGTAAAGTTAAATATGAGTCTAGTAAACTGAGTATGAGTCATATTAAGATATAAGTGAAACCCAGTCATCACCAACTTTTCCTGATATGAACAAATCAGTGTATTTTATATCCTGAATCTCTACAGATTAAAGATGAAGATATTAAATTTTAAATAAGATGGCTTGAAGAATTGTTCTGTGAAATATTAAAATAGAGTTCATCTTCCTAGTTGTTAAAATGGTCAGGATTTTTATTTGGGATACAAAATGTAACTAACTGCTAAGAACTATGTGAGGATGACTCACAGGATGGCACTAGCTGCATGTTATGGTTGCCAAGTGGCATCATAATTTCGGATGTTGAAAGAAGCTCTGATTAATCTCTCTGACCACAACCATAGGTGGGGCTTTTCCTTCACTGAAGTAGTTATAAATGAGTGAGACTTAGGACAGTACATGAAATCCAGTGAAACAAAACAGTTGCATAACTCTGGGAACCTCCAGAAGAGCTGAGATCAGCACTCATCAATGGACTGACTTTCCTCAGAAATTAAGTTTTTTTTTTTTGACATCAGTTTTTTATTTTAAAGAAAAAAAATAAAAACAATGGTACAAAATCTCAAAACAAGATTTTAGGAGAGTAACAATGGTTAGTATATTGTGTATTGTTACTGCCAAAGTAGTTTCTCATATTACAAGATATAGGCAAGAAATAATAAATAAACAACATAGGTATAAACCTCTTTTTTAAAAAAAAGTCAACAGAAAATGGAAATATACTTTTTAAAGTTTCTAATACTAGAAGATATACAATGTCTTTTAAATAAATTGTTAAGTCAAAGATATAGTATAAATCTAAGAACAAAAATTAAGATTAAGCAATATTCAGAAAATTAAATGTTTCAAAACAATTAAACTAAGAAAAAGTTTTCATGATAGCAAAGAAGAGAAATTAAGTTTTAATAGGGTCATAAGAAAAGGGACCTCCTTGCCAGTCATAAAAATCTCTGAGTGGAATTTTTCTTACCAGTTGGCTCCCCTTCCCCACCCACCAAACAAATTTACTGAGGAGGTGGCTGGTTATTCAGGCAACTGCTGATATAGGGTGGGGGAAGAGGGAAATGTAGTTTTTATTTGTGCCTAATAGCACATTTTATGTCAAGACTGGTACTTAGTAGGGACTAGGTTTTAGAATTGTAGAGCCCTGGGTTTCAAGGAAATTACTGTTGGTGAGTTCTGTTCTGATAGTGCCCTTTCTGTAGTTCTGAATGTAGGTGTCCTAGGAATCTGAGAAAGAAGTTACTCAATACAGCATGAAGTATTTTTCCATGTGATCAAAATTATTGCTTATGATTGGAAAAGTAATATTTCTCCATAGCTTCAAGGATGATAAAATGATGTATCTGTAGACATGCAGAATGACCAATGATTAAGCACATTATTTTGGCAATGGAAAAGACATCATGAATATGATGTATTTCAGAGTGACCTGTGTGTTAAAAAGAAGCGATATTAGGAGTATATTCTCCAAAGTTATTTACTACTCCTCTAAATTTTTGCATTTAAAATGCAAATGTTTCTGGCAGTCGCAAAAAGTTATGAATTCATAAGCTACATTTATCAGCCACTTACTCTGTTCTGCCATAAAGAAGATTGGTTATTCAAATAGTACTTATTGACTGAAAAGAGATCAATGGAATAAAAAGGGAGATATTAAAAGACAAGGTAAAGGAAAATCTGCTAAGTTAACATACCCTGCTTACTTTTTGTAGTGTTTTTATGATATATATGTCCCATATCTAGCCAATAACCTATACATATGAACAGCCAAGAAAGTAAAAAAGTCAATCATGTGATCACCTTTTAAATTTTTAAGTTTTGTTTGAAAAGATTTAATTTTACTTCCAAAATTAAAGTAAAAAGGATGCATACTTTCTCATTTGTACAAATGTATTTATTTTAGTTATTTACTTTTTCAGTATTTACTTTAATAATTATAAATATTTATAAAGTACAATGTGAAGTTTTGATTTGTGTAATTGTAGAAAGATTCAGTCCATCCAATTAACATATCTATCATCTCACCACCTTTGTAGCAAAATTATTAAACACATTAATTTAGGATTTTCACATCTTGCAGTGCAATATTATTGATTTTGCTCACTATACAATGCGCTCAATCATTAAAACTTTTCCTCCAGTGTAACTGAAAATTTGTACTCTTTGACTAAATTTGTCTTTCTTTTTAATCTTCACAAGCTCTAGAAAACATCTTTCTACTCTTTCAAGGCAACTGTTTTAATTTCACTTATAAAAGAGATTTAATTCTATATCTAGCTTATTTTGCTTAGCATAATGGCTTTCAGTTTCATTCCTGTTGTAAATGAAAGAATTTCTTTCTTTTTGAAAGGGACTTCTGTATCTTGAATATTGTAATTAAATTGTGAAATGAATATGGGAGCCAGATATCTCTTCAATGTACTGATTTCAATTCTTAAAATATACTCAGAAGTGAAATTGTTGGATCCTTTGATACTTCTATTCTTAGCTTCTTGAAAAAACTTCACATTGTTTTCCAAGATGGCTACACTGATTTACATTCCTGCCAACAATGTACAAATTTCTCTTTGCTGCCTTTAGACTAGAACAATGCAACTGCATTTCTGTGGGCAAGTCTTCTTAAATGTTTCACATGAGAGCTGGATCTAGTGAGTGATTCAGTCTAGTGGCTGAAAAAATGTCCACATGTTTTTCCATACAAGCTCTGAAAGTTTTATATTTAAACTTCCCAAAGCCAGAGAATCATATTAATACCACAAAACCTAAAACAGAAAATAATTACATAATTTTGGATCAGAATTGACAGCAATGTGTAGCATGGACAGTTAAGACTTGGTACATCAGAAGATTTCCTCCAAAGAGTGTTGCATATAAACAATAAGGTAAGTCCAGTTTTATTAGTTCCTTATCAGGCCAGCTAGTTGTCTTATGTAAATCTCATCATGAAATCATTTTTAAAAAATTGTATGCGGAAATATTTCTGGACTCAATAGAAATTGCAAACACAGTAGAAACCACATGTATGCTCTTATTTGTTTATTTATTTAAAAATGTATTTGGCACAGGGTCTTATTAAGCACTTCAGACTTACAGTGATCCTCCTATTTTCAGCCTCCCCAGTGCTGGGATTACAGGTGTTCGCCACCACATCCGGTCTCAGTAGTCAGCTCAGTGTGCCTGTGGGTGGGGTCAGTGCAGCACGTAGTGCCAGGGATTGAACCCAGGTCCCTGTGCTTGCTTAAGCAGGAGTTCAGTCTGCTGAACTATCTCACCAGCCCTCCATATATGTACTCTGTATTCAAATTTCTCTTTTTTTCTTAATTTCTTAATTTTTAATTTGGACTAATACATTGGTAGTACATAATGATTACATTCATTGTAGGGAATTGAAACATGTATATATCACATCTCAAATCCTTTTTCTCCTTCAGCCTATCCCCTTTTGTTTTGTCACATCAGATTCATTTATTGATCTTATATCTCCTCATAAGCATATATATATAATATATATATACTTATGTATACTTATATATATGGATTAAGAACCAGACTACTATGTAGGCTAAAAGCATAAACACATAAAACAATTATATTAAAACAAGATACACTTTTAGATAAATTATCCATGCTGGATTACAATAGCTTTTCTCTTTTTTTTCCTACAATTTGTTTATTTCATGCTTTATTTATATATTATTTTATTTGAGGGAAATCATTCAATACTTAAGGTGGTGTGTCTGGTTTACATTATGCTCTTAAGGCGTGTACAGTTTTGCACAAGTGACTCAACAACCTTCTTTGTGGCAGAGTAGTATTGCATTGTATATAAATACCCCCATTCCTTTATTCATTCATTTGTTTTTGGGTTTATAGATTGTTTCCAAGGTTCAGTTATTATTTTTTTTCTGTATTTTACAGAATGGTTTACAGGGTGTTCAGAGTCTCACTACTGGATTGGACTCATAGTGATTCTCCTGTTTACAGCCTCCAAAGTGCTGGGATTACAGGCATGCTCCACCACACCCAGTCTCAATCACCATTCCAGGGGAGAGGCCAAGACGGCAGGCCTGGAGATGGAGCCCCCATCACCCTGCGCTGGCTGGCAGGCACTTTAATCTGCTTAGCTATTTGGCTGGCCCTTTTTATATGATATTCTGTTGAGTAGGATTTTTTTTTTGGCTGACTCAGGCTGTCCTTAAGGGAGGGACTGGGGATCAAACTGAGGTCCCTTGTGCCTGACTGGGTTTGCCAGAGCAGGCGCTTAAACAACTGAGCTAACCAGCAAGCCCCCAGGTTCAGCTGTTATTAATTTGCTGCTATAAACATAGTATACATACATCCCTGTGGTATAAGGACTTTAGCAATTTTGGGGTTATACCAGAAAGGTGAATAGCTGGCTTAAGTTGAATTTCTATTTATAGTTTTCTGAGGAATCTCCATACTGATGTCTACCATTGTTTTATCAGTTTACCCTCCCACGAACAATGAGGAAGTGTTCCATTTCCTCCACAGGCTCATGAGCAATTATTATTGGCTGATATCTTTATGATAACCATTTTTATTAATTTTATTGAGAAACAAATAGCAATGAGACAGTTTCAAAACAGGTTAGTAGGACAGTTATAATAATTAACACATTGCATATTTTTGTCTTTACAGTAGTTATTCATTGTACAAGACGAAGACATGATATCCTGTCCAAACACTATTAGTGCAAATCTTTCTTCTCATTGAATTAAGAGAAAGTATCTGTATATCTATCCGAACTATTTCGTATATACAGATACAAAATAGTCTTTCATTTATATCCCCATTTTTTGTTTAGTCAGAGAAGGGTATTCCATTGTCCTTTAAATATTGTAGGTGCATGAAATCAGCAAAATAATCCAATATAGTTCAGCAGTCCATAATAGTAGTGGGTTATCTGTAGCACTGGCAATGTCAGAAGATGTTGACTTGAGCCTTTTACAGCTCAGCATATTAATATAGCTTTAATTTTTATACCTCATTTTTATACTTTTCTGCTAACCATTTTTTTAGCTAACATGAAGTTTATTTTATTTTACTTTTTTTCCCTGTATTTTATTGAGAAATAGCAATGAGACAGTTTCTTTTTTTTTTTTCTCAGAGCCAGGGATTGAACTCAGGCCTTTGCGCTTGCCAGGGAAGTGCTTATTCTACTGAGCCATCTCCCCGGCCCAATGAGACAGTTTCAAATCAAATTGGTAGGACAGTTTCAATAATTAACACATTGCATACATTCTTCCTAGTGGTAAATTGCTGTACAAGATATGGACATAATATCTTATTTAGAAACACCATTAGAACAAATCACTCTATTCATTAAGAGAATGTAACTATATATCTATCCTAACCACTTTGAATACACAGTTACAAAATGGACATTCATCTGTATCCCCTTTTTTTGTTACGTTCCATCATTTGAATATTATAGGTGTGTAAACTCAGCAAAATATTCTAAAAGAGTCCAGTAGTCCATAATAGTATTGGGTCTTTCG
>NW_004525015.1:243445-249298 GCF_000260255.1 Octodon degus
TTTTAGATTTTTTTTTGGCAGAACTGGGATTTGAACTCAGGCCCTTGCACTTGCCAGGGAAGCGCTTATTCTACTGAGCCATCTCCCAAGCCCGAGATATATTGACTATTCCTGTCATTACATTATTTTCCTGTTGCTGATCACCTCATTTTTCCCATTTGCTTAGCTCCTCATTCTACCAGGTATATTTATTCTTTACTGAGTTATTGGAATTTGAAGCTTAATTGTCTTCTGCTAAGATAGCCTTATTAACTTTTTATATTGCCAGTTTTGTAGTCACAAGTTTATTGAGGTGTTCCATGTCATGGAAATACCTAATTTCTCTGTAAATTTTATTGGAAACTTTTACAGTATGTATAAGTTGTCATAGAATGTTGTTATCTTTTTGGGTTGAGACACTTCACTCCAAATCATCCTGGCCTTCAAGATTCATGTAGAAGGGCTGACCAAATAGCTCAGCAGATTAAGGGACCTGCAAGCAGGTGCAGGGGCCAGGGGTTCGATCCTGGGGTATGCCTTGCCAGCCATGCCCCTGGAGTGTGGTGGTGCGTGCCTGTAATCCCAGCACTTGGGAGGCTGTAAACAGGAGAATCACTGCAAGTCAGATCTAGTAGTGAAACCCCAAACACCCTGTAGACCCTTCCCTAAAATATAGAAAAAAAGAAAAAGATTTGTGTAGAGAAATCTGCTCCCATCCTATTTACCTTTATGTGCCTTACTTTAATGACTTTCAAGCCTTTGTCACTTTGAGGGACATCTAAAACATTAAGTACAATGTAGCACAATGGGGTTCTCTTTTGGTCATGACTATTTGGAGTTCTACATGTCTCACCATATGTTTATTTTTTCTCTATATTTGAGAAATTTTCTTCCATATTTTCTTTCTTGATTTTTAAAAAAATTCTTTATAGATAATAAAAGGTAGGAAAAACATTAGAACAGGTTTTCATGGCATTTGTGTTGTGTTCTTATTTTGCACTCTTTCCTATTACTTTTAAATTAGTCTTCTTTGGATCATCTAGAAGCTATTGCATCCATTTTCATATTCTGTTTTTGTTTTAATATGTCTTTGAGTAGTTGGTCTCTAAAGACATCATTGTTTTCTGGTTCTGAAATTCTGTCTTCACATTGGTTGGTTCTGTGGCTCGTACTTTCAGTATGATTTTTATTGTCCTCTATTTCAGATTGGAATCTTCTCATGATCTCTAATTCTTTGTAAACAAGTTATTCATGTTTTGCATTATTTTCTTTTTTAATTATTTTTAAAATCTATTATTTACTAATTTATTTGGTACAGGATCATGCTATGCAACTTAGACTCCTAGTGCTCCTCCTGTTTCAGCCTCTCTAGGGCTGGGATTACAGGTGTGTACCACCATGCCTGGTTTTCATGGCCAGCTAGGCAAGGAGATGGCATGGTATGAGGTATCAGGGATTGAACCCAGGTCTGTGTGCTTGTGAGGCAGGCACTTAGACTGCTGAGCTATCTGCCTGGCTCTGCATCATTTTCTTTAGCTCTTCTAGCTTACTGTTAATGTATCCTGAAAGTTCTTGCATCTTTTGGTTATTCTATTGTCTATTTAGTTATATATTTTTCAAATCCTGTTGTGTACCACTTTAAGCTGTTTTCTAATCTCTGTTATCCTTTTGAGTACTTTGAGTGCGTGGATTATGCTATTTTGTCTCTTGATTATATTGGGGTTAGTGGGAAGTTGAGGGAACATTTTGTTGCCTTTTTCTCATGTTTCTGTTGTTTTTGTTCTTTTGTGCTGAGGTTTGTGGATGCTTATGGTTAAAACACTTTTTTCTTGTATAAAGTTTTCTTTAGTTGCTTTCAACTATATACTTTTGGGCTGGCCTACTATAATCCTCTGCCACAGCCTCAAGAACTGACTACCTTGGTTAAATTTAGAGGGGAGGAAGAAATGGAATTAACCTAGCAACCAAGTTTTCTGGGAGTGTACTCTAATATTGTTAACATCACACTAGCTGAGTGTTGGATTACAGAGCAATAGCAACAATTACATAACCTTTCTAATACCAAGTGAATCATCTATAGTAGTATCACGCAAGACATTAATATACCATGGCAACCAAATATGAACCATTCTTAATCTAAAGAAGAAATCTGCAATTATAATGTAAATATTAAGGCAGCCCAAATTTTGATTACAGGCAGTATGTACTAAATATGACAACTATAGCTCCGCAAATGATAGAAATGAGGTCAACAACAATTTTACAAAGTTGAGTATCAAAAGATTAACAAAGCATTATGATAGTGATAATATTTAAGATACCAGTTTTGGAAAAGGGGAATACAAGAGGAAATCTTTGGAACTTTAAGTTCTATAAGATAAGAAGGAGAAAGAAGTGGCTTAAAGGATTTTATAAGGCAGTTGAAGGATGTTTATAGAATTTGGAAAAGGTAAGAGAAATACTGACTAGTATTAAGATACAAATGACAGAGAAATAGTGAGGAAATGATATATAATGGAAATATAAGAAAGAAATAGGGGGGCCTGGGGAGATAGCTCAGTGGAATAAGTGCTTCCCTGGCAAGTACAAGGCTGTGAGTTCAATCCCCTGTACCAAAAAAAAAAAAAAAAAAAAAAAAAAGAAAAAAGAAAAAGAAAAATCTTCTGGAGATTCTCAGGATTGGGACTGGGGAGATGGCTCAGTGGAATAAGCGCTTCTCTGGCAAGAGCAAGGGCCTGAGTTCAATCCCCGGTTTCGCCAGAAAAATAAAAAAAAATAGAAGGGAGATTCTCAGGATTATTGCCTTGCCCATCTTCTACATATAACTGTATGACTTGACATTGTCATGTTTCCTAGCTCTTCTCCTTTCCCTCTCTTGATTAGTTAGTTGAGAGAGAGAGAAAGAGAGAGAGAGAGAGAGAGAGAGAGAGAGAGAGAGAGAGAGAGAGAGAATGAATCTCAGTATTATTTTATTTTGAATTTCTCAAATGTCCAGTAATACTGTACAGTTATTTTTAATGTATTTAGCACAGGACCTACAGGGCATCACTACGAAGATTAGACTCATGGTGGTCTTGCTGCTTTTAAGCCTCTGAACCTCTGGGATTACAGGAATATGCCACCATGCCCAGTCTCAGTCATTGTCTCAGAGCACCCTGGGGGCTGGGCTGGCATGGTATGCCAGGGATGGAACCCTAGTGGTGGTGTGTTGTGGATTGTTTTTATCTGATTGTGATGAAAGGCCTTTTAACTGTGTTTTCTTTAGGGGTTTTATTAAGAATGGATCTTGGATTCTGTCCAATGCTTTTTTTCTGTGTCTATAGAAATGCTTATGTGATTTTTGCCTTGGCTTCTGTTTATGTGGTGTATTACATCGTTGGATTTGCACAAATTGAGCCATCACCACCTCCTTGGAATGAACCCTGCTGTTTATGATGTATGATATTTTTAATGATTTGCTTCATTCTATTTGCCAGTATCTTATTGAAGATATTTGAACCCATATTCACTAAGGAGATTGATACATATAGTTCTCTTTTTGCTTGAATCCTTTCCTGGCTTAGGAATTAATGGTCCTAGTATTACACATTGCTATCTTCAGTGCAGTTGCTTAGTTCCCAGGTATCAGCATATATAGTTAGTCAGGGTGGAAATCCTACCAATTAACTGTTAGTTTCAAAAACCTGCTGAAGTTTCTCAGGATCGTTACCTTAACCATCTTGTGCATATAAATGTATGGGAATTAGAGAATGCCTGCTTTCAGAACTTTGGGAGTAGTTTCCCTTCAACTTTCACCACTTTCATTAAAGAGTTTGAGGAGCATTTGAGTTATATATTCTTTGAAGTTTCTTATAGGATTCCACTGTGAACCTTTGTTTTCATGGTAGTATTTTATTATTTCTTCAGTTTCACTGATTAATATAAAATTATTGAGGATTTCTATGCCTTTTTGCTTCATCTTTGGTTGTTCATATGTATGTAGGCATTTATCAAATTATTTTGAATTTTCCATTTTGTTATTGTACAAATTCTCAAGGTAGCTGCTATTAATCTTCATAATTTTGGCAGAATCCATTTTTCTGTTTCTATTTATTTTTTGGGGGGTGCTGAACCAGGGATTGAATTCAGACCCTTGCACTTGCCAAGCAAACGTTTATTCTACTGAGCCATCTCCCCAGCCCCTCATTTTTCTGTTTCTAATTGCATAGATACATTCTTTCACTATTTTAACAAGATTTTCAGGAGTTTGTATTTTATTTATTCTTTCATTGAACAAATGTTTTTATTCATTTATTTTTGTATCATTTTTATTCTGCCATTGATTAATTCCTGCTCTGTTTTATGTAATGTTTTTCCCTCATATTAGCATATCCTTGGGAATATTATTTTTCTGGGACCTTCAGGTCCATCCTTGTTATTTATTTGAGTTTACTCTTTCTGATGCAGAAATTCACTATAAACTTCATTGTTTGAAGTGCTTCCATCATGTTCTGTGGTTTCAAGTATGTCATATTGCATTATTGTTTGGTTATAGCAACTGTCTAATTTTTTTCTTTGTTCCCTCTGTGGCCTTTTAATTATTTAGCAGAGTATGTGTTAATTTCCATATGCTTGTATATCTTTGTGGTGTGTTGTGCCGTTGATTTTGTTTCAATGCACTGTGACCAACAATATACACGGGATAATTTAGATTCCTTTCAATTACTTAATCATTCTTTATGGTCTATTATGGAGTCTATTTTGGTGAAAGTACCATATGCTACAGAGAAGAATGTGTATTTTTTGTTGTTGGGTGGGAAACTAGATACCTATCAATCCCATTTGTTTGAAGATTTGGTTGACTCGAATGGTTTTTTGTTGATATTTTGTCTTGTTGATCTGTCCATTTATGACAGTGGGGCATTAAAATCCCTCATGTCAATTGTATTGATGGTTATATGATTTTTCATACTCATTACTATGTATTTTATGAAGGTGGGTGTGCTGAAATTTGGTGTGTATCCTTATAATTGTTAACTGTTCTTGTGGAATTGGTTTTTTAAATTTTTATTTTTATTTATTTATTGTTTTGCCAAACTGGGAATTGAACTCAGGCCCTTGTACTTTCCAGGCAAGCGCTTATTCTACTGAGCTATCTCCCCAGCCTCTCCTGTGGACTTGTTGCTTCAACCAATATGTGATCATGTTCTTTGTCTCTTATGATCAATCTTGGTTTAAAATTCACTCTGTCTGTAATTAAGATAGTGACTCATGCTTTCTTCTTGTCTCCTACTGCGTGGATGCTATGACTTATACTGCATCTTTTCTCACAATGTATCATGGGCTCACAAGTGGGGCTTTTGTAATATGGCTGAGTCATAAATATATGATACTGGAGTAAGGCTGTGTGGTAATTGAATTAGTTCACTGGTTGGTTTAGCATAGTTCTGGGTGTGGTTAATGGAAAACGTCACCTTATGTGTAGGTGGCCCCCAAAATAGGCTTGTATTGTAGATGGAATATAAAGGGAAAGATGGAAGTCAGGCTGGTTTCCTTTTTCTGTCTCCCCTACAGTGGACTATTTCTCTTCTTCCATGTTGCCCCGGCTTGGAGCCAGACACTATGAACTGAATCCTTCACAAACTATTATATAAAATAAACCTTACATTCTTTAAACTTGTGTTTTAATTATTTTGTCTCATCAAAGAAAAGTAACTCTGAAAATGGAATATATTTTTCTACCCTTTGATTTTTAATCTGTGAGTTTCTTTTGGTATCAATTTCTTTCTTGTGTAATGCATATTGTTGGGTTGTGTTTCTTGATCTATTCTGCACATCTGTGCCTTTTGTTTGGAAATTGAGACCATTTATACTGAGTCATAACTGAGATATATA
>NW_004525015.1:251419-260262 GCF_000260255.1 Octodon degus
TTGAACTCAGGCCCTTGCACTTGCCAGGGAAGCGCTTATTCTACTGAGCCATCTCCCAAGCCCGAGATATATTGACTATTCCTGTCATTACATTATTTTCCTGTTGCTGATCACCTCATTTTTCCCATTTGCTTAGCTCCTCATTCTACCAGGTATATTTATTCTTTACTGAGTTATTGGAATTTGAAGCTTAATTGTCTTCTGCTAAGATAGCCTTATTAACTTTTTATATTGCCAGTTTTGTAGTCACAAGTTTATTGAGGTGTTCCATGTCATGGAAATACCTAATTTCTCTGTAAATTTTATTGGAAACTTTTACAGTATGTATAAGTTGTCATAGAATGTTGTTATCTTTTTGGGTTGAGACACTTCACTCCAAATCATCCTGGCCTTCAAGATTCATGTAGAAGGGCTGACCAAATAGCTCAGCAGATTAAGGGACCTGCAAGCAGGTGCAGGGGCCAGGGGTTCGATCCTGGGGTATGCCTTGCCAGCCATGCCCCTGGAGTGTGGTGGTGCGTGCCTGTAATCCCAGCACTTGGGAGGCTGTAAACAGGAGAATCACTGCAAGTCAGATCTAGTAGTGAAACCCCAAACACCCTGTAGACCCTTCCCTAAAATATAGAAAAAAAGAAAAAGATTTGTGTAGAGAAATCTGCTCCCATCCTATTTACCTTTATGTGCCTTACTTTAATGACTTTCAAGCCTTTGTCACTTTGAGGGACATCTAAAACATTAAGTACAATGTAGCACAATGGGGTTCTCTTTTGGTCATGACTATTTGGAGTTCTACATGTCTCACCATATGTTTATTTTTTCTCTATATTTGAGAAATTTTCTTCCATATTTTCTTTCTTGATTTTTAAAAAAATTCTTTATAGATAATAAAAGGTAGGAAAAACATTAGAACAGGTTTTCATGGCATTTGTGTTGTGTTCTTATTTTGCACTCTTTCCTATTACTTTTAAATTAGTCTTCTTTGGATCATCTAGAAGCTATTGCATCCATTTTCATATTCTGTTTTTGTTTTAATATGTCTTTGAGTAGTTGGTCTCTAAAGACATCATTGTTTTCTGGTTCTGAAATTCTGTCTTCACATTGGTTGGTTCTGTGGCTCGTACTTTCAGTATGATTTTTATTGTCCTCTATTTCAGATTGGAATCTTCTCATGATCTCTAATTCTTTGTAAACAAGTTATTCATGTTTTGCATTATTTTCTTTTTTAATTATTTTTAAAATCTATTATTTACTAATTTATTTGGTACAGGATCATGCTATGCAACTTAGACTCCTAGTGCTCCTCCTGTTTCAGCCTCTCTAGGGCTGGGATTACAGGTGTGTACCACCATGCCTGGTTTTCATGGCCAGCTAGGCAAGGAGATGGCATGGTATGAGGTATCAGGGATTGAACCCAGGTCTGTGTGCTTGTGAGGCAGGCACTTAGACTGCTGAGCTATCTGCCTGGCTCTGCATCATTTTCTTTAGCTCTTCTAGCTTACTGTTAATGTATCCTGAAAGTTCTTGCATCTTTTGGTTATTCTATTGTCTATTTAGTTATATATTTTTCAAATCCTGTTGTGTACCACTTTAAGCTGTTTTCTAATCTCTGTTATCCTTTTGAGTACTTTGAGTGCGTGGATTATGCTATTTTGTCTCTTGATTATATTGGGGTTAGTGGGAAGTTGAGGGAACATTTTGTTGCCTTTTTCTCATGTTTCTGTTGTTTTTGTTCTTTTGTGCTGAGGTTTGTGGATGCTTATGGTTAAAACACTTTTTTCTTGTATAAAGTTTTCTTTAGTTGCTTTCAACTATATACTTTTGGGCTGGCCTACTATAATCCTCTGCCACAGCCTCAAGAACTGACTACCTTGGTTAAATTTAGAGGGGAGGAAGAAATGGAATTAACCTAGCAACCAAGTTTTCTGGGAGTGTACTCTAATATTGTTAACATCACACTAGCTGAGTGTTGGATTACAGAGCAATAGCAACAATTACATAACCTTTCTAATACCAAGTGAATCATCTATAGTAGTATCACGCAAGACATTAATATACCATGGCAACCAAATATGAACCATTCTTAATCTAAAGAAGAAATCTGCAATTATAATGTAAATATTAAGGCAGCCCAAATTTTGATTACAGGCAGTATGTACTAAATATGACAACTATAGCTCCGCAAATGATAGAAATGAGGTCAACAACAATTTTACAAAGTTGAGTATCAAAAGATTAACAAAGCATTATGATAGTGATAATATTTAAGATACCAGTTTTGGAAAAGGGGAATACAAGAGGAAATCTTTGGAACTTTAAGTTCTATAAGATAAGAAGGAGAAAGAAGTGGCTTAAAGGATTTTATAAGGCAGTTGAAGGATGTTTATAGAATTTGGAAAAGGTAAGAGAAATACTGACTAGTATTAAGATACAAATGACAGAGAAATAGTGAGGAAATGATATATAATGGAAATATAAGAAAGAAATAGGGGGGGCTGGGGAGATAGCTCAGTGGAATAAGTGCTTCCCTGGCAAGCAAAAGGGCCTGAGTTCTATCCTCAGTTCCAAAAAAAAAAAAGAAAGAAAGAAAGAAAGAAAGAAAGAAAGAAAGAAAGAAAGAAAGAAAGTATTAAGAGGAGAAAAAAGGGTGAATAAGAAAAATAAAGAAAAAGAAATAAATAACAAATAAGAAGTGAGGCAGGGGACAAAGGTAGATTTCATAAGTACCAGGAAAGTGGTCAAGAAGAGAGGAGATGGGGCCTGGGAGATGGCTCAGCAGAATAAGCACTTCCCTGGCAAGTGCAAGGGCCTGAGTTCAATCCCCAGATTCAAAAAAAAAAAAAAAATGAGGAGATAACAGAAATACACAAAACAAATAAAAACAATGCTCACAGTCATAAAAAATGAGAAACAAAAGTAAAGACCCAAACAACCAAGTGAATAAAAACATGAAAAGCAAATAGAAAAAGAAAACATCAAAGAAATTCTCCTGTGATTTCAGAATGTGTGGCTTTCTACTGGGCTATACAGTTTAGGGGCAGTGTCCAGTTCAAGATGTGTCCTTGTTCTCACTGCTGATACCCTCCATGGAATCACTTCTAATTTTTCTTTCCAAGAGATTTGGCAGGCACTTAAAGTGGGTTCACTCATCAGTTGTTGGAAAACACAACATCTACAGAAGTGTTCCACTGTTTGGTTTTCTCTGAAGGCCTTTGAAACTTTTTGCTTTCACTGTATCACAGTGGATTTTCTCTTCCTTTCACATGAGTCATGAGCCAAAATCTTAGGGATAAGTTCAGTTACCACATACATTAACGTGTCTATGTATTTTTTATAAAATTATTTCACATGCATGTATCTGGTTAACAATCACCACAATGAGTTGGAATTCTTTCAAAACCACAAGAAAATTTCTTGCTTTGTATCTTTACAACAGAACTTGTAACCATTCATAATGCCCTACAAATTTTTTTGGTAGTAGATAGAACCTAAGGGTTTGACACAATTGTGGAGGCCAAAAATCTGAGAAACCAGTGTAGTTGAATTGTGGTGAGCAGTCTTCTCGTGGCTTGCAAATGGTCACCTTCTTGCTGTATACTCACATAGTAGAAGTAGAACTCTGGTGCCTCTTCTTTTACTCACATGGGCATCTGTTATATAAGATTAGAGTCTCACTCTTTTGACCTCATTTAACCTTAATTAGCTTATTTAAGACCTTGCCTCTAATAAGTCACAAAATAGATGAAGGTTTCAACTTATGAAATTGGAAGTGGGCACAATTCAGCCCATAGTAATATTTGCTCCCTTTTCATTGCTGAATAATTATACGGATATAAATCAGAGGAGAATTTTTTTTCATTTCCTTGGTTAACTGTTTGCAGGTAATTGTGCTAGTGGCAAAGGTGTGGGCTGTGAGAGACAAGACAGTGTCACAGAATATAGGCCATGAACATTTGAGCCACTTTCTTGTGCAACATAACTTGTATTTTCAAGGCCAGTTCAAGCCTGATCATGTATACATTACTTCCACTTGATAATGGAGCACTGGTGTCTATACCCAAATTCTTAGGTTTGCAGGTCAATCACCATCATATGCTGGATCTTATAGCTCAGTGACATAGCAGCTTTCCTAGTAGCACTGACTTGTGGCACAGCCTATCTTGTTCTGGACCCCATTCAAAACTTCAAGCTTGCTGGGGAGCTCAGTAGAATAAGCGCCTGCCTGGCAAATACAGTCCTGAGTTCAATCCCCGGTACTGCAAACAAAAGAAAATAAAAATAATAAAAGCATGGCATATATATTTATGTGGGACAACCCACTTGGGACCTCCTCCTCTCTCTCTTGGACATGAGCTTTGTTTTCCTCAATATATATATTCTGCTCATAAAAAGACAAAAAACCTGCAAGCTTTTTCAGCCACTGTAAATAAGGTTGTAATTTGGGGAGGTGAGTGCTATGGCAAAATATCATACATTGGATGGCTTATAAAAATGGAAGCTTACTTTTCACAGTTTGGGAAGCTGGTAAGTACATAATTAGGGCACCATAGTTTATGGTGTTCACCCCTTTTCTGGTACATAGTTGGTATATTCTACTACATTACATGGTGAAATCCAGCTTTCTGGGATCTTTGTTACAAATTGGTTAAACTCGATCATGAAGGTGCCACTTCATCATTTCGGTGAAATTCCACCTTCTGATGGTGAGCAAGTTTCAAATGTGAACTTTGGGGAACATAAACATGCAGACAACATCAGGGCTTGATTATCAGGTCTAAATATGTAACAGAATATGTTGCCCACAAAATTCTGATTAAGTTTTGTGTTTTGTTATTTTTTTTTGATGGTAGGAAGGAATGGATGCAACAACCTATCCTTTACTTTAAAAGTGTTATTTTGAGATTCTACACACTAGTAGATAATGAAAAATTTAATAGAGATGAGATGTTCTAGAGATTTTGCAGAATGTATGCTCCAATTTTTGCTATGAAAATATCTTATTGATAGCTTTAAAGTTTCTCTCACTTCCTGCATACCAGGTCCAATCACTATGATTAGTTTAATAGACCAGTATTATATTCCTAACATGAAAAAGTGATCAGTATTCCTATGTACTAAGTTATGAGGCAAATTTTGATACACTTATGAGGTGGAGCAATGAAGATTCATTACTTGTTCTGTTCACTGAAAGCAAATTGCTTCTGGTGGTTTTCATTATCAGATGTCAAGTAAAAATTTACATATGAAAGATACAAGTGGATAGACAACTGTGCTAATAACTGAAGTGAAAATAAAACAAATGAAGCAAACAACATTTGGAATACCATCTACAAATGGAGTCTCTATTTGGGTAAACTTATGATACTTTGTTATCACCCTCAATATCTATCTATTTCGTCATGGGCCAAATAGGCAAGTTCAACAAAAGTGTCATGGAATCACCATCTCTAATGTCTTTAGGTCCTTTATGATGACAGTGATACCTGTAATTCATCCAAAATGTGATATAACTTTTAGTTTAATATGTCTTGAAGGTGAAGATATAATGTATTTTGCTTGCATTTTCTTACAATTATAGCCCTTACTCTACTGGTTAGGAAACAAATGTGAAGATTCATTCAGTAGCTGAGTATATGAATTCTAGTTATACATTGCAGAAATTAGATATTAGTCACAGAGCAGTTTTTGTGTCTTTTTTTTTTTTTTTTTTTTGTGGAACCAGGGATTGAACTCATGCCCTTGCGCTTGCCAGGCAAGCACTTATTCTACTGAGCTAGCTCCCTGGCCCAACAGAGCAATTTTGATCATATACTAGATGTGTAGTGAGAACAATTGAAGCTGAATCTCCATTAGTCATGTGACCTTCCTTACAGTCTTTTTTTTTTTTTTTTTTTTTTTTTTTTTGCGGAACCAGGGATTGAACTCAGATCCTTGTGCTTGCCAGGGAAATGCTTTTTTCCACTGAGCCAGCTCCCCAGCCCGAAAGTCTTATTCTGACTATTGCATCGTGGTGACATTTTGAGTCTGATGAAATTAGTATCAGATCAGAGCCAGTTTTCAGTAAGTATTAAATAGTCTAATAGTCTATTTCCCTAATTTTTAGTCATGTTTTTCTATTTTATTTATATTTATTTATTTACTTATTTTATTGAGAAACAAATAGCAATGGGACAGTTTCAAAACTGATTAATAGGACAGTTTCAATAATTAATACATTGTACATTGTTATCTTCTTAGTGGTTATCCATAGTATAAGATGCAGACAGGATAGCCTGTCCAAATGCTATTAGTACAAATCTTTCTTCTCATTGAATTAAGTGAAAGTATCTGTATATCTATCCTAACTATTCTGTATATACAAATACAAAATGGTCCTTCCTTTGTATCCCCTTTTTTTGTTTAGTCCTGTCAGCGATGGGTATTCCATTGGCATTTAAATACTATTGGTTCATGAATTCAGCAAAACAATTTAACACAGTACAGCAGTCCACAATAGCAGTGGGTTATCCAGAGAAGTTGTTGACTTCAGTCTTTCACAGCTCAGCATATGAATATGGCTTTACTTTATATACCTCCTTTTTATACTTTTCTGCTGGATGGTTAAGGCCAAGATAAAGCAAAACCTATATAACAAGAAATGTAACTTTTGTATCTGATAAGGTCAGTCAAGGATTTATCCTGAGACCCTGTACCTCAGAATGTAGATTCTTTGTCATTGTCAGCCATGTGGATGAGTCACAGCCATTACTTGACCAATTTGCTCTCTGTAAAAGCCTGAGAGAATGCTTTCTCTCCATGTGACTCTCCTTGGACACACTATACATCACCAATCACATTCCTCTGTGTCTACTTTTATTTTGGTACATCTTTGGAATGCATAATAATTACATTCCTGGGGGAGAGTAGACACATATATATCATACATCCTAATTCCCTTTTCAAATCCCTCCCTGCCTTTCTTCTAGCTCCCTCCAGCTCTTGTACCTTATCCCTTTAACAAAAGATCAAACTGTTTATTTTCTATTATCTATTATTTTGTACTCTATTTTTATTTTGGATTTTTCATATAAGAGAAATAATGTGATATTTAACTTTGTGTTTCTTATTTATTTCACTGATTTTTTAATTTATTTTTATTTTATTTATTTATTGACGGAGCTGGGGTTTAACTCAGGCCTCTGAGCTTGCAAGGCAAGCACTTATTCCACTGAGTCATCTCCCTGGCCCTTCACTGAATATTTTGGTCTCAAGGTATATCTATTTTTCTATAGATAACTCAAGTTCATCCTTTGTAGTAGAAGAGTAACAGTTTATTGTGTATAAGTACATTTTATTTATCCAGTCTTATGTTGATGGTCATATAAAATATTGTGTAAGGTCTCTTTGAAGGAAGGCTGATGAAAGACTAGCAATATGATTTTTGTTAGTATAGCAAGGTCACCTTTTAGGGATACTGCCCTCTCTTTAACTAAAAGAATTCTTGGCCTATAAAGTAACATAAGTCTTGGAATTAATTTTTGGCACAGTGTCATTATTTATAACCTAACATGTTCACCAAAAGAGCGAATGTTTGGATGTGGGTTTTCTGAAAGGTGATTTGATCATGTGGGTGTTGAATGTGTTGGTTTGAGAAGGAGCCTTATAGTAAGATGTGGATCAATATGGTTGTGACCTGGAAGATGTATTTTTTCCTCAGATTTTCCCTTTTCTCTGACTCTTGCTTGCCATGCTAAAGGCAGCTTTCCTTCTCTAGGCCTTTTCACAGTATGGTTTCTGTTTGTTTGCTCTTGAGTTGCTCATATAAGGGAAACCACAAAATATTTAAACGTGTGTATCTGACTTATTTCACTTAATATTATGTTCTCAAGTTGCCTCTATTTCAAGTTGCCTCCGTCTCAGTTTGCCTATGATGTCTCAAATTTATTTTTCTTTTTTTATGTGTTTGGTACAGGGTCTCACTATGCAGCTTGGATTTTTAGTGATTCTCCTGTTTTCAGCCTCCCCAGCGATGGGATTATAGGCATGTGCCACCAAGCCTGGACTTGGTTGCCAGCTCAGCGCACCCTGGGGTGGGCCAGTGCAGCATGCAGTACCAGAGATTGAACCCAAGTTTATCTTTCTTTATAGAAAAACAGCACTACATTGTATATAAATACCTCATTTTCGGGCTGGTGAGATGGCTCAGTGGTCTAAAGCACCTACTTAGAACAAGCTTAGCAAACCACAGGGACCACGGTTCAATCCCCCAGCACCACATGCCAGCCAGCCCGCCCCCTAGTGGGCTGAGCTGGCCACACACACACACACACACACACACACACATAAATTAATTAATTAATTAATTAAAAAATACCTCATTTTCTTTATTCTTTCATCTGTCCATACACATATATGCTGCTTATGAGATTCAGGTATTATAAATTGTGCTGCTATAAACATGTGTATGCATGTGTCCTTGCAATATGATTACTTTAACTCTTTTGGGAAGATACCTAGAAGGGAGTAGCTGAGTTAAATAGAATTTCTACTTTTAGTTTTTGGAGGAATCTTCCCGCTCATTTCTAGATTGGTTGTACTACTTTACATTCCCACCAGCAGTGTAGAAGAGATCGCCCCTCCCACATCTTTCCCAGCATTTACTATTATTTGGCTTTTTGATGCTAATCATTCTTCCTGGGATAGAATGGTATCTCAGTATAGTTTTAATTTGCATTTCTTTAATGCCTAACATTGACAAACATTTTTTCTTTCTTTTTTTTTTTTTGAATTTAATCTTTATTTACAGGACACTGCAAAATAGGAAATTCCACATAGAAATAAGAAACCCCCCTTCAGAGGATAAGCTT